>NW_026067949.1:37713178-37765778 GCF_014885135.2 Alexandromys fortis
AAATATAAGTCAAAAGAAATATTACTTTGGAGAAGAGGTTTTGCTTTTATTTCCATAGAAAATGTGAGCCTGTGGATTCATTTTGGGTTAAGAAAAATCAGGTTTGATCAAGAAAGAACCCTCTGAGAAAACTCTGATAAAAGGAATGGCACAGCTTTCTGAGTTCTGCATTTAGAGCAGATCAAAGACTACTGCCTGAGATGATCAAGCCTCACAGAATATTTCAGCCAGGACTTGGATCATAATTCTAAATTTTCTTTAGGTCCCCATAAGATTATCCGTGCCCCAATCAGCATGAAGTATCCTAAAAAAACTATTCCCACATACTCAAAAAATGGATTACTTTGTTTAGAATGTTGGTTACAAGTTGTTATGGATAATAATCAGGAGAAAAGCTAAACAAAGGAGATTCAATTCGGAGTTGTTATTTTTTTAAAAAAAGGGGGGGGGGAAGTGCTGTGGGACAATGGTCTGTACCCTGTCATTGTATTTTAAATAAACACTGATAGGACAGTAGCCAGGCAGGAAGTAGAGGCAGGGCAATAAGAACAGGAGAATTTTGGGAAGAGGACAGAGAGGAAGCTGGAGGCAGAGCAAGCAAGATGTGACTGCCTCCTTAAAAAAGGTACCTAGCCACATGGCTAACACAGACAAGAAAAATGGGCTAATATAAGTTATAAGAGTTAAAAATATGCCTGAGCTAATAGACCTATGAGTTTATAATTAATGTAGACCTCTGTGTGTTTCTTTGGGACTAAATGGATGTGGGACTTGGTGGGACAGAAAGCCTCAGTTAACATATACCTTTAGAAATAAAATTAGAAATACTTAGAAATAATTTTCCCACTATGCATGATCATTTTTGTGTTCTTCAGATTCAAATGTATTCTCATTTTACTGTGTATATGTCCAATAAATGCTGAGTCAGCAAGGAAACTAAAAATGATGTGGATATGTATGTGCTAATTGTTTGCTTAGCTTTGCATAGCTGGGAGTTAAATATACAGTACACTGAAAACAAAGGAACAGACTATGAAACAATCCAGGAAATTAACAATTCTGCTTTCCTATGCATAGAAATTTCAAGAACCTCCGTGTGTTGTCAGCACAGTTTCTGCTCCCTTAAGCACTAGGATAATTTACTAGTGATGCTCATTTAAAGAACTGGTGACTCCCAGTAGAGAAAATTTTGTTTGAGCAACACACATTAAGATTTTTAAACTATTTAAAGACTCGTTTCTCCTTAATGATGTTTAAAAAGAATGTGATGAGTACATGTCTGAGTTCAAACATTAGTAAGCCTGATAGTAGCAGAATGGCTTTCAGGAAGAAAGGGGCTCAGCGTTTGTTTTAAAGTGGTTATACTAACTATTTACAACAACATTAATCTCTACCATAATACATATAACTATACTTTTAAATATTTGTATATATTTTAAATGTACGTTTCCTCTCTGAGTTGATGATGATCCTCCAAGACACAAAAACCACTTATCAAAACCCCAAATTTCATACATAAGAAACCCTTATTTGAATAACTTGTCAGGACTGTCTAAGAGGCTCCAAAAACAGTCTGTTTCTATAATCCTTGCTTCCCCATGGAGGTTGAAGTCCCTATTGCTAAGGATACCATGCACTTTACAAACAGATACAAGAGACTCCTGGTTTGGAACTAACCGGAAAGCTCTAATCCAGAGGAATAGCTTTTGTTACCAGAGGGCACCATAGAGCTTCCAAAAGAGGAGGAAATCAATAGTCTTAATCATCTATATTGCCTATGAGTCACATCAATGACCAGCATGGTAGAATAGCGCTATGGATGCAGTAGTGACCCACATATTCTGACAATAATCAAAAGCTATCCAAATGGACTTATAACCTGCTCAACAAGAGGGAAACCATGACAGGTAATGGAAACCTAGCTAACTACTCAGTTCACTGGTCACTAAAAGAGATTCTACAACAAGTAACTTAAATCAAAATAGCCCCAAATAATAACCTCTAAATATTTGCTTATACCCACAGGTAAGTGGAGTTTTTACTCTTCATCAAGGATACTTCCATTTGTACAGATAGAAACCATTACAGAAAACCACAAGCAATCCAAACACAGACGTATGGAGCCCAGTTCCAACAGTTACGTTTACAAATCTGTCTCATATCCAAGTCTTTGGGACCATTGTGTGTGTGTGGAGGGGAACAAGAAGGGAAAACTGTTGAAGACAGAGGATCTTGGAGTTTGTCATGATATTTCTCTTATTAATATCAGAAAATACTTCCATAAAGTCTCACAAACATGGCTGCCCAAATGTGAGCTGAACAAGGATGACACCAAGAAGAAGCCAAAGTGGATATAGGAAAACTCATGCGGTTTCAACACTACACAAAGAACTATAGGCAATTGAGGAAGGCTGGGAGAAGGAGAGGTGATCTTCCCCAGAGAAGAGCACACCAACTGCTTGCTCAGTGGCAAAAAGTCAGTGCTGAAAATATATTGCAATTAAATGATAATTTCAAAAATAAAAAAGTGTTCTACACTTCATTATTGTGACTTCAATCATGAAGCTTTCCCTGAGTTAAATGCTTTTACTGTCTTTGAAGTGTAGCTAATGTTAAAAAATTACTAATTATACTAATATTATATAACCATTACTACAAAACAAATAATTCCAAAGCTAAAAGTAATAAAATAATGTAAACAAGAAAATATCAAATAAATAAATAAATAAATAAAAAGAAAATATCATCAATACTGAATACAGTTGCTTATAACATTACATGTTGTACTATAGAAACTAAAATGCTAGTTTATTTTGCATTACAATATTATATGAAGAGTTCTCCTCCCAAACTAATAATGGTTCACTTCTCTCTGATCAGAGTCTACATGTCCAAAGCAGTGAACCTTTTATTCATACGGCATTACTTTCATTCAGATTTTACTTGGTGATATGAAATTTACAAAGTCTTCAGACCATTGTATACCCTGAACAGTAAACGTCCCAGTAAAGGGACTGTGGATTAAACAATGTTTAGATACAAAGGCTTTGTTGTTTCTTTGGTTTGTTGTTTGTTTGATTTTGAGAAACAGTTTCTTTAGAGCCTGGCACTAGCTGTGTAGATCAGGCTGGCCTTGAACTCTCTGAGATCTGCCTGCCTCTGCCTCCCAAGTGCTGGGATAAAGGGCCTTTGCCACACAGAAACAATGTCTTTCTAGATCTAAAGAAAATGTGAGTTACTCTACTTCTCATATTTACAATGAGCATTATTTACTGTTTAATACAATGAGCTTTATTAACTTTCATAGAAAGTAAAGGACAAATTAAGAATATCCCACTGAATGATCTTTAGGAACAGGAAACCTGCCATGAAAGCAGCACACTAAATTCAAAATCCATTGAATATGTGACAAAAAAAAGCATTTTTTTCATAAAGATATCTCTGTATTGAAAGTAATTGGAAATGACAACAAATTCCTTAGTCTCCATTTTTGGCACAAAATCGGGAGAGAAATTTATAGAATTAACCACCCTCTTCCCATTCATCAAGAAAACACAAAAAGTCTGGTCACCATCACTGAAGAAAACCTTAGACCTTCACCAGACTAAAGAAGACACCAGATATCTGTATGTCTTGTTTCTAACAAACATTTGCCTATCTTTTTCTTCTAATTATTTCCCTTCCCACAGTTTGCTTTCTAGGCAGAGAGAATCAGGTAAGATATATGAAAGACACTTCCTTGTATATGTGCATACATGAAGACAGACTTTCTGTTGATCTATTTTTTATATAACAGAAAAACAAATAATACATAAAATGGGTAGAAGGAAAGTACTTTTTTTAGAACTACTTTGAAATCAGTCTCTTAGTTCAAGGAGTGACATACAAATCAAGTAAAGCAACTCAAATACCGTTCCCTGCCTAGGTTCCCATGCATCAGCCTGAGTTCTTTGAAAATTTAACTGTTTTTTTTTAATCTAACAGTAATTTTTCTTTAAACATCAGCCTTAAGAACCTTTTAATTGCCAAGCGGTGGTGGCACAGGCCTTTTATCCCAGCACTCAGAGGAGGCAGAGGCAGGTGGATTTATTTGAGTTTGAAACCAGTCTGGTCTACAAGAGTTATTTTCAGGACAGGCTTTACAACTACAGTGAAATCCTGTCTCAAAAAAAAAAAAACCTTTCAGTTTATTATTTTATTCCTATTAATACATATTAATACATATGGACATTTCCATTTTTATTTATATTACCTTGCAATAGATTGCAATAGAGTTAATCTTCATTAGTCTTCATTGGACTTCATAATATCTTCAATGTATTGTACTTTATAACTATCAAAAGAGACTTATTCATTGTCGTATTAACTATGAATAACAACTATTTTAAATGTTAAATGAAATGTGTCATGAAAGTCAAGACTAACTGTGTATTTGAACTAATTTCATTGTGATTATTGCAAGCATTTTTAAATCTTGGCAAAAGCATTGAGGACTTAAATGTTAATGAAAATGTAAAAATATTTTTTTTAAATCTAGAAACTTCTGCACCCATATCTCAAAGTATTTTATATTATAGAAACTATAAAATGGGCAGAAATTGAATTCCTCATCAATATCTCAGATTATGAGTTGCACTTTAAATTTCCTGAATTAGTTTAGAATAAAATAAATAAAAATAACTCATTGGTATGCACTGAGATACAAAATAGTAATACTTATCAAAGAGAAATCAACACTATTCATTGCTATTTTAGATGTATTTAAATTTTCCATATGGCAAACACTCTATGACTAATTTTCCAAGTGTTAAAATTATATTTTTTCTGAGTCAGGGGAGCAGGCATTTTAGATACACCTTACATAACTTTGCATTTTAAAATCTTTACTTAAAACTACATGGAATATATGCATTCGATAAGCAGAAACAGGCACTGCCTATTCGGAACATATTTTGTTTTTCCTCTCTGAAAAGCAGGATTGTAAATTATTGATTTAGTAAGAGAAATTACTTGCACGTGATAAGAATGGAAGAGAAGGTGTAAATAATTAACATAATCTCAAACTTCTAATATTACCATGAGAAAAAATAGATGAATTAATCAAGGAGCAGTAAGATGGCATATTTTGCTGAAGTTGAGATACCCTGATAACTTGACCAGTTTGGTAAATATACAGAAATATCTATCTATCTATCTATCTATCTATCTATCTATCTATCTATCTATCTATCTATCTACCTATCTATCTATGGTTTCTGAGTAAATAAGGAAAGCTAAGATTAAAGGGCATTTTATGTATTTGGATTGATTTGGAAGTTCGAGTAGTGATAAGGACCTGGATTTGTGAAAACAGGAAAAGCAGGTCCCTAGCTCTCATATGTCTGCAATGGGGGTAGAAACAAAAAAATAACCACGACATTATTTCAGCTTAATTGATCTATGGTTTTAAAATTATTGTTAAGAAGACTATTTGTCGTATAGAACAGACTAATCCTGAATACATGTTCCTCTTCCACCTTCTTAACCTCCCGACTTCTGAAATTACAGGCATGCATTATCATGAATGTCCAGCTCAACTTTTCAATTCTGGATAAACATCAGTATATATGTATAACTATATTGCCCTTAACAATTACCTCTACCTTTTCTCTATTATAAATTTTATTTTCTATATAAGAAAAGAAACAAATTATTCCTGAGAAAACATAATTACTCATTTGAGTACCATAACAAAATTCTTAATGAATTGTTAATCAGTATACATATTTTGATTTTTAAATGCACACTTATGTTCATTAAATTCAATAAAAATATGTTGAAGCCATGAGTCAGTTCTATATGAAAGTGGTACAATCTAGAAAATAATGTAAAATTCCTTCTCACGAAGAATTATGGCTAAGAGAGAGAAAGAAAGAAGAAGTTAATCATAAAACATTTTTTAAAAGATGATAGCATTTAAAGAGAAATTATTTAGTGGTAAAGCCACTATTACCAAACTGTTCTTTGTAAATAAAATTAATTAAGAGTGAAAAAGTCTAAGTATGACAAATAACAATGATTAATCACCATTCTCTTGCTAGCTTATATCCTAGAGTGGAAGACATTATTCTTTCATCTTTCTATCCACTTTTGTATTTTGGATTGGCACTTTCAGAACATATCTATGAGTATATGAATTAATATGTATTACACCAATATTGCAGTAAAATTAAATATGACAATAGTTGATCAAGGTTTTGTTATGGGAAAAGCAACAATTTGCAGTTGGATAAAGACCCAGCAGAATAAAGGCCTGATTGCCGTGATGCATAATGCATAGAGCCCATGGTACTAATTAACCTTGTACTCCAGGAAGATAGGGTAGAACAATGAGGCTAATTTGATTGTGCTCCTGCACTTTTCCCGATGGCTTGTGGCTATTCCTCTTCAGAACACATTCAATTCAATTTTTTTATACGAGAGGGATATTTTTTAGTGTTTTTCACATAACCAATGAAAGAAAGAAATTACATTTTTAAAATTAAACATTTACTCAAATTGTAGAATATTTACCTTTATGTGACTACATATAATAATGCTCAATATTAATTAATATCAACTAATTTAGTAAATATTCACAATTAATTTCCAATCCTTTCATTCATTTATCTAGGGTTTTCTTTCCTCTTAAATTACTAAAATGAGTTAATTAGGCAAAATATACCTCAAATTTACAATGGGAATGTTTTCTCAAACTAACTTTATCATTAATTCTAAATATAACCCTTCTATATTTTATGACTAAATTTTTTGATGCAAAAAAATGTTGTCTGTGAGGATGTATTAACTTCTTCCTTTAGTGTTTTAACTCCCAGATTCAAACCATCATTTAGATGTGTCATTTAAGTAAGAAACATTTCAAATTCCTATTTTCTTTTTTCCCTTCTATTCTTATTTTTTTTATTAGAAATAGATTTCTTTCATATAGTGTATTCTGATCATACAGTTTGTCCTCTGTCATCTTCTCCCAGGTCCTTCTGCTCCCCATCCAACTCCATACATTATTTCTCTCTCTCTCTCTCTCTCTCTCTCTCTCTCTCTCTCTCTCTCTCTCTTGAAAACAAGTCTCACTGTATAGCAAACTACACTAAAGGGCAGATCCCATGCAGAGGACAGCCAGCTAAATTGAACACAATAGTCATTTCAGGGATGTTAATGACTCAGAAGGTTTTGTCTAGGCATTTATACCATACTTATCTCTCACTTAGATATTCTTGTTTCTGAACTTGTGGGGATTTTTGTTTGTGTAGCATGTGTGTATTAAATATATTTAAACATAAATAAATTAAAGAAATATAAATGGAATCACCAAACAATGAGAAGACAAAGTCCCAACTAGCCATTTCTTGCCACCAAATGAAACCTCCAGTGTCAGAAAAGGGTTACATCAAGTTCTTCTTTCAAAAGGTCCTTGGCCAGAATTTGATAATAAAGACACTTAGATTTTGGATTTCGCCCTCTCCCCAAATATCTTCTCGAGTATATTACATATACTTAAAAACTGAATGTCTGGTAGCAAAAGGGAGTCTACCACTTTTAATATTAATATTCATAAATAAAAGGTTTGTAACCTTAGTTTATAACAAAACTTTATTTTAAGAAGTCCTTCACACACATATATGTAATTTTAATGTTTCTAATATATTCTTTGACAACCTTATACATGCATATAATGTGTTTTGATAATACTGATCCCTATTACACTCTTATTCCCATCCTGGCCACACTCAACTTTTTCTTTCCCCACATTTCTTAATTTCACATCTTCATGTTTTGTGTGTGCTCCAATATTAATGTGTTTGAAGAGTGTAATATAGTTGTACTTTCAGTAAATATTTTGCCTTCCAAAATTATCCACACAATCAAATTCTATGATAACTGTAGAATTATGAGTTCAAGCATAATGCTTTAGTATTGCTGACTATGAATACAGTTGACTTTAATCAGTTACCTCCCATTTTATTCTAGAATTATCAAAGATTGGCTATTGAATTTGAATTGAAGCAAATTGCAGTTACTTTTCTTCAGAAGAGTGGTATGACCTTTGTCACTTTTGTCTTTTATTGTAGTTTTCCTGCATCAAAGTGAAAATAAATCTGCTTTATCTATTGTAGATAAAATAGATTCTAAGAATTTGGAAAGCTAACATATTCATTTTACCTGAAGGGTTATATGTATTGAAGCCTAATGAAATTGTGTTTGTAACTAATTACTGCCAGAGAGTACTTGGAAATCTTATTCCACTTACACCAGACTCTTAAATTTTGTTTCTGCTGCTGTGTGGTATCAGAATTGCCTGTAGCAAATGCTTGGATACTGGGCTACAGGGGACAAAATTTGATTTCCATTTGAATTCTACCAGCCTTCTCCACACCCAATTTGTTATCATTACTTATATATCAAAACCACAAAACAAAATAGAACCAGGAAAGATGAGCACACTTTTTAAAGAAAATGTCACTTTGATTTCTCAGAAAACATATTTAAATAGCTTACTTGGGAACAGAGAAAATACTAACTTGGTTGTGCAAGAATGAGCAAGGACAGAAGTTGGAAATAAAATGGAAAGTCACAACATTCTTAGACAATTTCTCTCTCAAGTGTATGCATTCTGGGCTTAGGGGGAAAAAAACCTTCTTCTGTCTTTATTGGGATGTTCTCGTAGAAAGCATGCCAAATTATAAAGTTCTTCCTGTTTGTGAATCTTAACTGTGAAGCTTCCGATGCCCAGGAAAAGCCCTGGTGTTCCCCATCCAACATTCCCACTCCTCTACTTTCCTTAGCACTATGATTCCCTACCACATTACACATTGCAGTTGTATTGGTTTATTTTGTGAGTGCATGCACCTGCAGGGAGTGGGCATGCCATGGTAAACATGTGGAACTCAGAGGACAATTTGTGAGCGAGCATCAGTTCGCTCCTTTCATCGTGTGTGTTCAGGAGAGAACTCGGGTTGCTAGCCTCGGATGCAGGTTCCTTTTCCAACTGACCGATCTGGCAAACCCAACTGTCACTACAATAGTAGCTATTCTTCCCAACACTGTGTGGTTCATGTTTACTTTTTTAGTGTGACTGAAACTACTATATATAAAAACAAAACATGTCTTTCCTTCTTCCTTTTGGCAACCCCTGTCTCTTATATTTACTTCATTACAGTTCAGTCAGGACAACAGATTAAGTTCACAAAGGACTTGAGTCAGGATGACATAATCAGAGAGTTTCAAATGAATCTGAATGTAGAACCCACAACTGGGAAGAAAATTACTGGGTGACATAAACACACCTGGGGTCGAACGTCAGCTACCACTTTCTAGTTCTGGTTTGTGTGATCCTGCTAAAATTAACTTTCTCAGCTCCAGTTGCCCCAGAAACTGGCTCACGGGGTGTTGTCATGCTTAAAGGAGAATATGAATAAAACATTTAACAGCACAGGCACACAGCAGTTCTGTACATGTGCACCATCTCCTCTGCTTGCCTTACCAGCTCAGTTGAAATATCCTGCCTGACAAGTCTGATGTGCAGGACCTTAGGTCTTACTCCCTGAGATCTGAATAATTTCTCCTGTACTATTGCCTTTTAATGGTCTAAGCCAAACTATTCCCATCAGTGCACTTTTGTGTCCTTGTCATAGTTTCAGGGTACTTCCTCCTCACTCTAGGTAAAAAATAACTCCTGCCATCCTGAGCCCAAGTGTGGGAACTCAGGCCAGCTCCCCTAAATGACATCACAATGACCTTGTGAAAACTTTCACCTTCATCAAGTTTTTCCCAAAGCTCGGATTTCTCACCCAGTCTTGTGTTTCCTGAATGCTAAATTTCTTTCTTCCTTTCATGAATGAGCTCACCAATCCTGTAGCACATTTAAGCACTTGCAGCATGCCTGGTTGCTCAACTTTATTTCTGTCAAATTTAAATCAACTGTGTGATTATTCCATTAATATAAAGGATACTCAGAAAACATGCTAGTGTTTCCAGGCATTGGCTTGCATAGCTATTTGGTGAACAGAATGAAGGACACTTCATGCCAAAGTTCCATTCTCTGTCTCCTAGAGGGCAGGGGAATCAAGCTCTTAATTGAGGCAGTTATTTCGTGGAATGCAGAAGGTAAGCGATTCACATACCTCTGCTATTGTAGTTAAGAAAGCAATAAAACTGTAACAACCTGTTTCTTCTGACTTCATTTTTGTAATCTTGAGCCCCCTTCCCTTCTTTTTATAAACTCCAACCTCTGAGAATTCAGTTGAATTTATCCGGGGAATTATTTTAATCCGTTGTGAGTTTTGACCTGGTAGCCATCCTCATTTTAGTTTAAATAAAACTGGTTTTACTTCCATTTGCCTCAACTGGTCATCGATGTTGATACATGTATTGCAGATTCAATTCATGGTAAATGAGCTTTTGGAGAGCACAGTTTTCAAAATCTACTTATTTAGCTGAGGTTTTGAAATCTACTGAAAAGGTAATAGGAAAAAGTATTATGGTAGATAAGTTGCTGAAGCTATTTACCCAAAAGCAATAAAACTTCGGGCTCTGGAAAAAAGGTACAAAAGGAATCAAACTGGAGCAAAGAGGTATTATCTTTGGAAGTTATTTTGGCAACACTATTAACAGATGTTTTCTGTTTGTTTATTGTATTTTACTTTGATTTTGATTTAAACCCACCCTGCATAGAAGGAATAAGGACGTTCTCCCAGGCTTAAATATATTGTTCTATCATAGTTTGTAATGTGTGGTCCTGAAGAATACTGACGTAACTGCAGTATACTCTACGATTACTGTTTCAGTTCTTCTCCCGGCACCCCCTTTTCCACCGCTAACAGTATCAAAGAAATCTATTCCTGTCACCAAACAAGGAGTTTTCATTGTTATGACATTTCATTTACCCGACATGCAACATGCTTGAAAGGAGACTGCCTCGAACTAAGTATGGAAGACAATCAAATGCAGTTAAGCAAACCCATGTTGACATATTAAATCATGCTTGAACCACGAGAGCAGAAACAGACTACACACAAAACCTTCTAAAGAGATTTTTTAAAATAAATAAGTGATGCAGGCCTGTCTGCTCCTAAATAAAGAGGCTTTTAGCATGGAAAATTAGGGAACTAGATGAATGTGGAGGGAAAACCACCACAAGATCAAGTAATTATTTCACTCTCAGATTATTAAACATGTAAGAGGCTGGACTAGAAAAGCAATGTGATATTAACCCTGGAAAAGGGATAAATTCACCACACTTGTTTTCCAGTCCATGGAATGGAAAACAACATTTTGATTCTTTACCCTAGAAATGTCTTAATAGAATACTTTCAAAGAGCTTTGCATTTAGTAGATGAAAAGCCCTTATGCATATTGAGTAGCACATTATTATTCTCCTTTACAATCACACAGCGGGATCTTGGGAGCATTCATTCTCCAAGTCAGATTCCTACTAATAATTGCATCAAAGAAATGGAGTGATCCATCAGTCAAATGATCATTTGCTCTAATTGTTGCTTCCCCAAACTGGGGCTCTTCTTTCTTTTCTCTCTTTGCATCCAAACTACACCTTAATAAGGCTAAATGAAGGGGCCATCTTCATGCTCTGAAAGGATTTATGTATATCAACATAATATTTTCATTCTTATACTGAAGACCTTTAGGCACAAACACAACATGTACACAGGAAATAATAAAAAGCTGCAAGATAAAATGTGGCAGACCTAGGAGTAGAAAGAAAGAAAGGAGAAAAAAGAAAAAGATAACAACAGGAAGAAAAATAGGAGGGAAGGGTAATGAATACTGGTTAACTGACAATGGGTAATTGGAAATTCTCCTTTCATTGTGATCGTTAATGACACACTTTCTATTGTGACTATACCAGTGTTGGTGACCTAGTGTTTCCTATTATGAAATAAATGGCTGCCATTCTGGAAATATCAACATGTAAATAAAATTTTAAAATAAAACATCATATAAATCAAGTACATGGGATATTTTATACATTTTACTTATCTATCATATCTATCTATCTCTCTATCATCTATCTATCTATCTATCTATCTATCTATCTATCTATCTATCATCTATCTTCTGTCTTATTTTAAGTCTCAAAAGTGGTATCTCCTCCCTCCTCACCTCCCAGACACCTTTTCCCTACTCACTCCTCTGTCTCACTTCAGGAAAGGGCCAAGCACCCATGGGATATCAAGCAAACATGCCATACAAGTTGCAGTAAAACTAGACTCCACCCTTTGTTTGAAGGCTGGATGGCACAACCCCATTAGGAGGAAAGGGGTCCCAAAAGCAGTGGAAACAGTCAGAGATAGAACGTGCTCCCACTTCCTACAAGAAGACCAAGCTGTACAACTATCTTCAGAGGGCCTAGGTCAAACCCATGCAGGCTCCCTGAACTGATGTTCATTCTCTGTGAACCCCTATGATCACTGCTTGGTTGATTCTGTGGGATATTTTTTTTTTATTTTGGTGTCCTTGATCCCTCTGGTTCTTACTATCCTTCCTCCCCCTCTACTGTAGGATTTTTTGAGCTCTACTTAATATTGGCTGTGGGTCTTTGCCGCTGTTTCCATCAGTTGCTGGATGAAGCCTCTCTGATGACAACTATGCTAGGCTTATTTCTAAGAGTATAGTAAAATATCATTACAGACCATCTCATTGATTCTTTTAAAAATATTCTTTCTGGTCCAGTTTGATTCTATCCTGGGTCTCTGGGCTCTCCAGTCTCTGCTTCCTGGCCATCCAAGCAGTGCCAGGTGTGGCCTCTTTCTGTTGCATGGGTCTCAAGCTGGGATATTCATTGGTGTTTCCTTCCCACAATTTGTTTGCCACATTTACCCTAGCACATCTTTTATGCAGGACAAATTGTACATTGAAGGTTTTGTTGCTGGGTTGTTTTCCCAGTCCCTACACTGGAAGTCTTTCCTGGTTACAGGTGATGGTCAGTTCACACTCCATATTCCCCATTATTAGTAGTCTTAGCTATTGTCACCCTTATAGATTTCTGAGAATTTCCATAGCACTAGGTTTCACTCAATTCTAAAATGACCCCTAAGTTTCAGTTGTCTCTCCCAGTACTTTCTCTCTCCTCCAGGATAGAGGGAAGATGGAGAGAGAGAGTACTGAGCAGGACATTTTACTAATTTATGTCCTGGTTGTGTTGTGTTTATCCATCTGTGCTTGCATGGGTTTAGGTATAAAATGTGTGCTCAATAGAACTTAGAGGCCAGAAAAGGGTATCAGATCCCCTAGAACCAGAAATGCAGGTGGTTATGAACACTGTGTAAGTGCTGGAAGTCAAACATCTGTCATCTACAATTGCATTTACATTCAATATGTATATATTTGACCCTAAATGTTTATTGATTCTTTTATCCTTTAAACCGTGTAACAGATATTAAAATAGCCCATTTAGCCAGGAAACTTAGGAATTAGTTAGTCTTTTATTTCTCAAAGTTTAATTCTCAAAACACTGGGACAAGAGTACAGATGTATAAAGTAACACAAATTAGGCATTAAATTATTTCCTGACATTACAAGATTATCTGCTGAGTTACTCTTTTATTTCTTCAATGTCTGTGTTAAACATCATTTTTTTTCTAAAAAGAAACATTATTTTGTCCGAAGTTAGCACAGCCCATCCTCAGGTAGTCATATATCCAACAACAACAACAACAAAATCTCCTATGTCTGGTATTCAAAGATGAAGCTATGTGCATGTCTGTCTGTCTTCCTGGGGTACAGCCTTGTACAGGCTTGACACAATGTTAGTTAAATAAGGAGAAACATTATTATTTAATGTGGTAAGTTTTCCTACAGTACTGGAACTCTATAAAATGTATTTTTTTATTTAGGAAGTTAATTGATATTTGAATAGCTTGGTTTAATCTAATACAGCAAAATTTAAGATTATTCTTTTATACATAAAGCCACTCAAAAAATACAGTCCACTTTAAAGAAATTATGAATTGTTAACCTATAGTTAGACTTATAATAAATGCATACACTCCAGTAAATACACCTTTTTTAATAAAGTATAATTGATGTGGGAGAGATTTCTTTCTAATCTGTTGCTTTCATTGGTTAATTAATAAAGAAACTGCCTAGGCCCATTTGATAGGTCAACCCTTAGGTGGGTGGAGTAAACAGAACAGAATGCTGGGAGAAAGAAAGCTGAGTCAGTGAGTCACCATGATTCTCCCACTCCAGACAGATGCAGGTTAAGATCTTCCTTGGTAAGCCAGCTTGTGGGCTACACAGATTAATAGAAATGGGTTAGATCAATATGTAAGAGCTAGCC
Source organism: Alexandromys fortis (assembly GCF_014885135.2). Lineage (NCBI taxonomy): Eukaryota > Metazoa > Chordata > Mammalia > Rodentia > Cricetidae > Alexandromys > Alexandromys fortis. The sequence continues at coordinate 37,727,514 of NW_026067949.1, forward strand.
AATAAGAGGCTGGAACTAATGGGCCAAGCAGTGTTTAAAAGAATACAGTTTCCGTGTAATTATTTCGGGTATAAAGCTAGCCATGCTGGTGGCCGGGTGCCAGGAACGCAGTCCTGCTGCACCTATTACTACATATAATAAATAGCAATTGTCTAGGAAAAAATACAATGTGTTCAATACTATCTGTCAGCTGCTATGAAGCAGGAAAAATCAAAGAAGGAAATGAGAAGGATTCAGATGCTTGTATTGGAGAGATAGCCAGACTAAGCAAAGGGGCAATTTGAACCCATTTTGGATCAGAATCAATGTGCTTAGAACCCTAGACTGCATTGTCTTCCACAAACAGTATTTCTCACCATTTTGAAGGTAATTTAGGCAGCTTTTAATACATGTACCTTGCTTGTTCTATGGAATCTAACATGTCTCTCTCTTTGAAGAATTATTATTTTTCACTTTTCCAATGGTACAGAGTTCATAAATGCATCTACAAACGTGTTTAGTATTGTTGGAATATATGCTCACTGGGGGAAATAGAGGGCTTAGTGCTTCTCCACTGAGAGTTAGAATATTACAGAGAGTACTTGGCCATCTCTGGAGGCAGTTTTTCACTTTCTAAATGAAGTGTAGAATTCCTACGGCTACTACTGGGTGAGATCAAAGAACCTGCTAAAATCCTCTCCCCGTCGCTGACCCACATTTCTACTCGCACCATCTCATAAGTATTTGGCTCAAAATATTAATGACAGTGTTGAAAACATGATTTAGAATAAAAGAAAACATGAAAAAAGACAACATTCTATAAAACAACTGCAAAACCTCAGTAAAGAGCAGCTTAACTGAAAGAAACAAAAAGCCATCTATTTTTATTATACTTATATGTAATACTTGAAAATACATGTGAGGGCTTAGCTAATGTGCACATCATGGTGTTTATACATACATACAAACATAGACATGCATACATTGCTGACACTTATGTGCATACATGCAAAGCCACATGCATATATCCACACATAAATACACATGTGTACAGATGCATACACTTATATTCACACATGAACACACGTACACACATGCAAACAAAACACTTTTATTGTATACTTGCATAATAACTAACCCTTTTGAAATTTTAAAATTAAAATCAGTTTCTTATTGTTGAATACAATAGCATACCAAATAGAACCAAGAGTTCAACCTCTTTGATGTTTTTTGGTAATTTGCCTAATTAAAAATAACTAGGCTCCCCAATGCATAATTACAGGAACACCTAGTACACTATACTTCCAGGCAGACCTTATTCACTCATAAATATGAGCCAGAAATATGAATGATCACTATACCGCTCCCTGCTGTATCTGTACTGTTTCTGAATCAAAGGTCTTTCCTGGGTTGGGTATTTTCACTACACTTTTCCTTGCTGTGCAATCATCTCCCAGTTGGACAGTTAATAAGTGGTTTTCCTCCCTAGTCCTTGATGTGCAACCTGCTTTACCCTGTATTTTCGCATGCACTATATACCTTCTTCACTCTGGCTGGTTTTGGCAGTGACCCACAATCTAAATCCCTTTTCCCCATTTGATATAAGTGAAACCATAATTATCTAGGGCTAATTTCAAATTACTACTTCATTCCACTCTCAACTGATGAAGATTAGTGGTCTTGCTTTGCATTTGAGAAAGTCAGCAACACAATCACAAGAGAACTCAGCGGGCAACATTTGATTCATGTGAACTCAATTACTTCTGTCAAACACATCCATTTCAATAAAAAGCAGAAACTTTCAAAATGGGCTTTTGCTAACCATTTTGTGCTAAAAAATCATACGACTCCTGGAGAAAAATTATATGAAATACGCAGGAAATAATAATAAATAACAGGTAAGGAAACACACATGGCTAAATGGAATTGGGTTAGAATTTTTTTCTGAAACCAAAGACCATTTCAAAGAAAGAATTTTGCATAGATACAGTAGTTAATTATAGAAATCTAAGGCATGTATTTCCGCATCACAAAACGAATTCATAGAACATTTTATATTAGTAAAATAAAAACTAGAATATTGTATTATTTGACCCAAAATAGATTATTACAGATAAAGCTGTCTGATACTTTACAGGAAGTTCAATGGGAACTTTCAATGGTGTGGATATAAAGAATCATGTATTACTGAACTGAACTTGTCCACTGAACCTATGCTCTGTTGTCCTTGGTGGTGAGACCATATTGTTACTTACTTGTTTAGCATTCTCAACCCTGAAATTCGATTTCTAAAAATCTTTAGGTCAATCCAATCATGCCTACAGGGGTAAAGGATGACACAAGCATGATTGACCAGATTTCCCAGGTCATCACCTGGAAAAATCTCACAAATATTCATGTATGATAATGTATTACAATACATATATTCAAATTCCAGCTTCTTGACATAATTACAACCTTAATTAAACCTTAACCTAATTTGGTGAGCAGAGAGACTGAGTAATTAAATGTCATTATGTAATAAGTCTACTTTATAAATATATTTCAATAGGCCAGCTTTGTGGCTTGACAAAATTGACTGAGATGGTGCCCACAGTGGTGAGCCCACGAAATGCTAATCATTTCAAAGCATGGAAATGGCTTTTTTCTTACTACTGAGAATTTTTTCTCAGACTCTTTTGGGCAAGACTTATTTTAGAAGATTAGTTTTGGAAGATTTATTAAATTTAATTTTGAACAGAACAAGAACATTTTCTGTATGTGAAGAGAAATGTAAAATAAATCAGCAATACAACATTTTTCACACCTTCGTACATTCTCTTCTCTCTTTGTTGACTCTACTCCCTTTTCTCTTGGTTTCCAATTTCTTTCTCAATTTGACTATATACCACTCCTGCCATAAGAAGTGAATAATGTAATGGTAATAGAGAGAGGAATTACATCACTACAAATTTCCGTGAAAAGGCAGTGTATAAGTAAATAAGAGTGAGCTTTGACCCAGTATTGATCAGTCATAACATCCCTCAAGAAAAGATACTGGAGTGTAGATCAGCAGGATGAGAATGTATTTTCTAGGAAGGTTGGAGACAGATGACTATTCAAGAGGGCAAGAGAAGAATTATAAAAGAACAAGTAATGCTATGAAAAAGGTTTTTGATAAACTGAACATAGCTGTGTGCTTAGCATGTAGAGCAGGGCAGTTAGCAAAGAGACAACATTAGATTTCTTACAGCTGGAGTTGTAAACAATTGCATGTGGCCATAGGGGAGTTGGGAATTGAACTTAGGTCCTGTGCAAGAGCATCTGTGTTTAATCACTCAGCCATAATAATATGGAATATTTTAAAGATTTTTTTTTTCATTTACAGCATGACCTTTCCAGTCCATCCCTCCTGTCACCCATTGTGGTCTCTACTCAATTATGAAGAGTATGAGGTGAGAAAGAAAAGAAGATTAGTGTTAAGTTCTCACAATAACACATATTTGATCAGACACATTGCTCCCTTGAGACATGATACTTTCAATGATAAGTGTCAATAGAATGCTTTCGTCTCATCAATTCAAATTTTATCCTAAGGGTTCAGAGTCTTCCTATACCCTCTTTTAATCTGAAAGGAAACAAATTTTGTAGTGGTCTAATTTAGCCTTCACTTACTCCCTAAAATCACATAAGTAATCAGTCAAGTAGATTGTTGCTTTAAAAGGATAACAAACAATATGAAGACATTATTAGTAAACTGTCTATTTACAATATTTAAAAATGAACTATAGCCAACATTAATTTACTAGCTGTTTCTATCATACATATATGACTTAACCATAAACTTTTGCAATTGTTCAAGAACAAAAGACAAGGTATTAGACCTTTCACATGATTCCAATCAAATCAACTCTGATTCATTTTCCTAACACACTTAGACACATAATATCCATTTGACAGCATTTTTAAGTGTGTGTCAGTATTTGTCTATGTGTGTGAGTGTGCCTATCAAGAAGAGATTAAATTGGAAATAACTAGAATTATCTATAAACAATATTATGAGGCTACTAAAATAAATTTAAAAAAAAGTGAAAAGATAAATTTTATTACAGGAAAGAGTTTTTGAAAGAATCAATAAACCAACCTCATTAGGATGATCATGTAAATGATGCAGTTTTGTCAACTGAAATCAACCTTGAACAAGATGAGTAGTTCAGCACATCTACAAGGAACTTAGGAAATAAGAATACATATCTAGCTCCCAGAAGGGATTGAGGGTCTGCTCAGTATGATGTTTTCGCCTCAGACAATACACACAAACCTCTTGTTATCTACTTAAAATTAAGAAATCATGTTGAAAACAATATGAAGCCCATAAGAGCACACATTTCCGAAGGGGAAAAATGTGTTTCCTTGTACACTGTTCTGCACTTTGTTATAAAGCGCTACCTTGCTTCAAAAAGCCATTGATAAATACCCAAGTTTAAAAGGACAACTTACCATACTGTGGGCAAAGCGAGAGCATTTCAAATGAATGAGGAAGCATGCATGATCAAGTTTCAATTTAAAAGAAAAATTAAAACAGAAAAAAAATCTCCAAGTGCAAATTGCTTTGAAATGACCTTTTCGTATTGACTCTGTCTCCAAACAGTTATTTTCATGGGGCACTGCTTATTATGCACTTAAAATTGATCTATAAATTTTGAAAAGCAAGCATATAATTGCAACCATATGTAAACAACGTAGTAAGCTATGTCCTTAGAGATGACAAATGTTTTTCTGAGAAGTTCATGTGGCTGAACCCATTTTCAAAGAATTTTTAAATGGAAGTTTAAAGCTTGCCAGGACAAGTCTCTTCTAAGATTTTTATATTTTAATTCTGTACAGCAAACAAGGATAGAAATAACTTCACAACAGCAAGCCACAGTGGTAGACAGACAACAATCCTACAATGGATGCTAGCAGGCCATCGGTTGTGCCAACCATAATAAAACTTCTGAGCATGAGTTGAATATGAGACATTGTGCCAAAATTCACACTCTGCGCATTAAGTATGTATACCCAATAAAGTAGTGCATTAAATCTTTCATCATTGCTTGAAAGTCTTTGAAATTCAGAGAAGAAAGAAATAAAACTTGAAGTGAAATAATTTCCAAAAATTAACAAAATAAAAGTTAACTTCTAATCAGTGCAGGAAATAGACACACATGATCCAAGAGAAACACAATGCCAACACAAATCACAGGAAAGGCTTACCTTGGCAGGTGCCATTTTTCTCTTCATATCCCGCCTTGCACATGCATTTCCCAATGGGAACCAGCCACTCTCCTTCAGCACTGCAGTGCATTTTGGGAGGATCATCTGTCACAGAATGGTTGACACAGGAACCTGACACCTCTAACAACTGTGAAGAATCAGCTCCAGTGATGGTGTCAGGGAAGACAGCCAAGTGTCTTACCACAGAAGGACATTTCTTATAGTACACACGCACGGAAACCAGAGCAATGCAAGCACCGACATCTTGGAAAGCGAGATAAAATCCCTTTTTACTCAGAGGTCCTACATCTCTGACCTCCGTATTGAGTTTCATGACACGGTCTCCAAGATCTAGTTCTGTAAAGCTCTCATCAGCAGCAATGGTATCAATCTTGATGTATTGATTCTCTTTAACCTTCCTTCCATTCTCATCATCGGATTCAAAATAATACATGTTAAATGTCTCCTTACAAGTGCCCAATCCTCCAGGAAGGCTGTTGCAATCCCTTAGAGTAAATTTGAGTTCAATAAAGATTCTGGAAGCACCTTCATTGGATATCCAACTTGTCAACAGCCAATTGTTCTGATTCTGTTCCATAACTCTGCATACTTGGTATGTGTGGATAGGGGCATAGTTTTCATCAACTTCGCCGATCTCTTCCCACTGTACAAGAGAAAATAGAGAGGTGTGAGAAAAACTGAAAACTCAAAAAGAAAAACGAAAATAACACACACAAACTCACACACAAAAGAATAAAACGTAATTTGTGGAAAGAAATATATATGCTTTCATACATAACATTGAAATAAGTCATATAAAAAGTTTCGGGAAGGATAGATCTAGAAAATATCATATTGAGTGAGGTAACTCAGACCCATAAAAAATAATATGCACTCGCTCATAAGTGGCTTTTAGATATAAAGCAAAAAAAAAAAAAAAACAGCCTACAATTCACAATCCCAGAGAACCTAGACAACAAAGAGTACCCTAAGAGAGACATACATGGATCTAATCTACAGGAGAAGTGGAAAAAGACAAGATATACTGAATAAATTGGGAGCATGGGGATCATGGGGAAGGGAGAGGAAAGGAGGGTATCAGAGAAAAACATATAGCTCAATAAAAACAATTAAAAATAAGAAAAAAAGTGTGGTAGGTGTAGGTTTATTCCCATTTGCCCTGCAAAGGACTTTCTATATTTTCAGCGCAGAGGCATATATCTCTCTATTCTAGAAATTAACAGCTGTCTATCTTTAAATTTTTCTATCCGCTAATTTTTTTTATTCTCAAGAATTTACTGACTCTTCTTTCTACTTGATTCAGGTCAGAGATCTCTAAAACGTCTTCTTTTGTTTGTCACAGGGGTTTCTAATTGGCTCCTTATCATATGTGTCTCTTAACTTTCAATTATATTTCGCTGTTGTTGGTTTGAGACAGGACCTCATAGTGCAAGTTCATCTGGAACTCACTATGTAGCCCAGGATAGGCTCTCCTGAGATTCTCCTACCTCAGTCTCCTGAGTGCTGAGATTATGGAGTATACCACCATAGCCTGGGACAATTCTACTTAATTCTGTTTTATAATTTCTTGATGTTTTTCTAATAAATTTTATTCTATAATCTCTCTCAGAATCCTATGTCAGATCATGCCATGGGAAGCATACACGATAGAAAATCATGTCAAAATGACTCTCAGGAACTGGGGACCGTGGCTCAGTAGAAGTTTACTTGCCTGGCGTGTGAAAAGATTAGAAATTTTCCTCAAGAACTGAAAAAAGAATTCACCCTTCATTGTTTCCCTTCTGCCCACTCTCCTGAAACAACAGATTTGCCCATTTAAAGCTATGTAGTCCATTTAAAATGTGTGTGTGCGTTTGTGTGTGTGTGTGTGTGTAAAGAGAACCAACTCCCTCAAGCTGCCATCTGATATCCATGTATGTGCCCTAATGCATGCACACACATGTGTGTGAACATGCACACAAATAAAATGTAGCCTAAAATAATTATAAAACATGCATTTTAAGCTAAAAAAAAATGTTTCGGGAGAACAGATTCACAAAAGCATTTTGTTTTTTCTGAATTTTATATTAAGGATTCAATCTGAGGTCTGATATTGCTAAGCATACATTTTCCCACTAAGCTACAATTTATACCCCCATTTGTGTGTACATCATTGGATCAACCCAAAGATGGAAAAATTATGAATGAAAAAAAAATAAAATTTTAGAATAAACATTTTAGGAAAAGATGTATATTTGTTGAACAGAAAGAATGATAGTTCTATGTGTTAAAAATTTGCTCCCCAGCTACATAGCTATTTAGAAGATACTGGTACAGTGAACAGTTAGAGGTATAACTAGGGGCAACAATATTATTTTGATAAAGAAACATAGCAAAAAACTTGATTACTACTGACATATTGATATACCCATAGACAAGTACACCACTCTACCCTCATTAGAGAAGCATCTTGCGGTAGATGGCAATTAACACAGAGACCAACAGCTGCACAATGTGTAGAGATTGAGAGATTTTAGAGCACTCTGTGCTATATAGGCTTTTTGTCTGTTAGTTTGTTTTTGTTTATTTTTATCAAACCGTTTCCCTCAAGGGTATGTAGAGTAGGGGACAAAAAGATTATAAGACCCAGAGGTGGTGCATGACTCTTAAGAAACAGTGTCTTCCATACACAATAGGACTGATCCACTTATGAACTTACAGAGACTGTGACTGCACACAAGACCTGCACAGGTTCAAAGCAGACAAAATCCCAGTGCTGAGAAGAAGCTGGCACAAAGACACACCCACAGCCAAAAAAGTATTCACTGCCACTACCTGCTGGGAAGGAAAGACCTGTTTTTTCCAATGGAGTATCACATTCTGAGGATAGGCCCTATGCCCAGATAGTAATTGACCAAAACAAAAGAGACCCTATATTTAGTAGGGGTTGGCTTTTTTGCTTCATTTTGTTTGTGTATTTTTGTCTTATTTTGTTTTTATTTGTTTTTGATTGCTGATTGCAGATTTTTTTTGAGAGGGAGAAATATCAATTAAAAGGAAAGTGAGAAATAAGAAGGAACTGGTTGGAGTTGGGGGAGAGGAAGATAAAATGCTCAAAATATATCGTATGAAAAAAAAGTAGAAAGAAAACAAAATAGTTGAGGCCTGGAGAGATATCATTAATTCTTTTCACAGTTTTCTTCCAAGAGAATGAGAGGAACTAGTATTTTCTTTTCCTCTGGTGTATTCTGGTCAAGTAAGCAGTTTTTGTCTGCTGCACACCCTTGCCAGTATTGCTGGTCAGTCTCAGAGCAGTGAGACTCAATTGATCAAAGACCAAATTCATTACAACTTTAAACTGGGATTTAACATTTTGTTCTGTGATTTAACTACAGCAGGTATTTGTTTTAGTAGCTGAAAGGAAATAAGGCAAATAAAGTTTAGCTGGAATAAAAAAAGCATAATTTAAAAAAGAATGAGAACAGAGAACAGCAAGCACATGAAAGAAAGCTATTACATTTAAGAACAGCAATTTATTTCATATTATCATCTTGCAAATCACATATCAATGTAATAAAATTTGAAAGTAAATCTATTAACTCCAAATTAAAATTAAATATTTAATCCTATTTATTGACTCCAAAAACATATCTTAGACAAAGAGGACTTAAAAATAACTTATCCCCACCAAAATACTCCCACGTTTAGAATATCAAGATACCAGATTCCAGAACAGCACATCACAGACATTCATTGCTTGAACACATCAGTTGAAATTAAGAATTTTAAGTTTGTACAGAACCTATTTGAACATAACTCTGCAAACTTAAGTTTTTTTTAATATTCTAGAAGTACAACCAGCAATGAATATTGCTGACTTTCAATAAATAGAGAATATGTAGCTTCAGACATTAGATATTACATATAAACCGAGAAAAATTTATTTCTATGGATGTGAAATTAAAGAAAGCATTGTTTTTTTCATTTTCTTCAGTTGGCAGGAATGTAAAAAAATGTAGAGTCAAATAGATGGAAATATATTTTATACTTCAGATGCCTACCTAAAAATTCTAGCTGCCCTCAGACAGACACATGTAAAAGGCACAAAGGACATAAAACTGCTGAGTGGCAGATTCACAAGAGAAACCCATGGACATCACGATAACAGCTTTCCCAGTGTGTCATCAGCGGGCTGGGTTCTTTCATTCTGTATTATTTATTTTCTGTTTAAAATTAATATCAACTTTGCATAGCCACTGAGTCTACAGCAGCTATTTGGTCATTCTAATAACAATCTGCTTATGTATTAGTCTACAAGCAATTTTAGTTTAGATTCTTTATTATAAATCATCTCTTCATGTCATGATCAATATTTAAAGTAAAAGAACTATAAACAAATAGGTGAACAATAAATTTACCATAATATCAGTTAAATGGTGTGTTTTGTATTAGTAAAAGGGAATATGACATGATAAAGAAAAGGAAATGAAAAATGTTCACCTTCTTTCATGATACAAGCATAATCGTATACTGATACAAGGTTCAGAAGGATGAGGTTACCAAGTAGAGTAATATAAAATACAAGGAGCCTCCGACATCAAAAACCAAGGCAGTCATGGCCATTTTGGAATAAAGAACAAATACTAAATGCAAGCCACACAGAAGTTGACAGGGCAGCTGCATACTCCTGCTTCAGGAGCCAATTTAAAAGCACGTGTATGAATGTCATACTGCTCCAAATTGTTTCAATTAATGGGGAAGAAAATACAATAAATATAATAAAATAATAAATAAAATATAATAAAATCTGTTCTGGTATGATTTTATTTATTCATACTTTTCCAGTATAAAACTGTAGATTTACAATGCATAATTCAATGAACAAAGAGAGAACTTTAAACATTTTGACAAAAAAGATTCCAAGCAGGAACTATCGAGATTTTCCATGCCTGTCCTCAGTTAAACAAATATGTTAAAGAATTAGAAAAAATATTTTGTTTATTTTAGATTCTCTGAAATAATCTCAAATCTGGCAGTTTTGTTCCTCTTAGCATAAGAAATGATCTTCCTGATCTCAGAAAAAGAATAAAAAATAAAAACAGGTATGATGAAGAAACAAAAGAAATAGAATAAAATAAAATGATGAAAATATCATTCATCAAGAACTCAGGAAAGGGGTAGGTAAATTTCAAGTTACTTTTACAAAAGTCATATCAAGGTAATTGGAGTAACTTAATGAAAGCTGTGAAAAAATTTATGTTCAGTGTTTCTGGAAGAATTATGATTCTGTGTTCACTGGATATTAGGAAGTTGGATAAAAGTCTGTCTTTTCAGGTCAGGGCAATTCCCCAAGGTCTATACTCTAAGTCCATGTTCTTCTCTGTAGTTGTTTTCTATGTGTTTGCCTTAAAATTTAAGTTCCTGTTAAACAGATAGCGTCGGTTGGCATGACAGCTCTCCCATGTGCTTATGGCTTTTTAACTTTACCGAGGCTTGGAAACCTCCTACGAAGTTGTATTCTTCACTCACACCTGCTGAGGCCTCTCGTGTCACCCACACTCACCAGGAAACCGATTCACGATTTTATATGTGTGGCACAGATTCATTTCTCTTTCTCCCTAACTATAAGAACGATTTTCTTTGGTCTACTCTGGCTGCCTTCTTAAGCTTTTTGCCTGGAGCACCAGCTATCTCCTGCTCTCATTTCCAATCCAGCAGCGCATGCGCTGCGCTGCATCGTTTCCCTTTAACAGAGGAAAATACTCAGGGCACAGAGTTTAGGCTCTAATCTTCCTTTAGATTGTGCTCCCAAATCCATACTAAGAAGCATGGTGGGAATGGAATCGATTCTGACCTTTACGCTATCAGAGGTTACAGATCATCCAGTTCCGTTTTCATTATTTTATTTCTATTTATCTTTCTTCTACATCAAGAAATTAATCAATTTTTTGAGGTCAAGGAACAGTGGCAAGAAACTCCACAGCCAACCTCTGGATAAAGATGCTTGATTGTCGTTGTTCAGTGGGAAATTGTGCCCTGCAGTTCAATTTTAGTGCCAAAAATTCTGCTGTCTCAATGTATAAATTGGGATCCAATAACTGGCACTTAGGCTCTGAGCTGAGAACTGAAGATATCTACTATGATCAGTTAAAAATACTAATGCCCAGTTTATAAGAAAAAAAGGAAAAAGAAAAGAAGGAAAAACAGGAAGGTTCTAAAGATAGGATGTTCTAACCATTTCAGAAATAAAATATCCAAGGAGCAGAAACAAGAATGGACCTTTTAAAGCGCACATAAGCACACATCTCATCTGACCAACTTGTCTGTCCAGATCTAAGTCTACCTTCCAGGCATATCTGTCCTTCATCTAAGGATTCCCTTGGAAGATTCCTCCATTCACTACAGCATTTACTATGCAATTTTAGAAGGATGAACAACTGAAAGTACAATTATGATTTCATGGTGGAAAATTGTATGTCTTAGGATTACTATTTCTGTGATGTAACATCACAAGCAAAAGAATTCGGGTTGCAAAGAGATATTTGGCGTACACTTCTACATATCAGACTATCAATTGAAGTAAGTCAGGGCAGAAACTCAAACAGGGCAGGAAACTGGAGGCAGGATCTGATGCAAAGGCCTCAAAGGGCTTGTTTGTTCTTCTTTCTCATAGAACCTAATACCATAAACCACTCGGGGAGGAGTGACCCCACCGACAATGGGGTATGCTCTCCTCTGTAAGTCACTAGTTAAGAAAGTCTCAGAGAATTGCTTACAACCTGATACATGGAGGCATTTTCGCAACTGAGTTTCCCTCCTCTCTGATGACTCTAGCTTGTGTCATGTTGATATAAAATGACCCAGTACAGTGAGATATCAGACTAATATGCTTTTTTTTCATATATTTGTTGCTTTCTAAATCTCTTACAATTGATAGCAAGCCGTTTCTCATGGGAAAAATGCTATAAAAGTAAAATGGTATAAAATGAGTAGACTCTCAATCTCAAGTAAGTAAGCATTTGCAGGGGTTTACCAAAATGTGCAAGCTAAGGAGAGTCAAAAATGAGGAATCTTTGTCTTGGGTCATCATTTCTTGAAAAATATTGCAAATTAAAAATAGTTCTGGAATTTATAGAGATCTCAATGCTTACGTACTAGAGGAAGTAAATAGATGCAGACCCATTTTTGATCCATCTTTTTTGTAAAAAAAAATTTATGTAGAGAACAACTTCAGAGACTACAATCACACTGCTTTCTGGAAAGCAAGCACCGGCCATAAGTAAATTACGCTAATAACTGCCAAATTATCTAAGTTCATAGCTCTGATTTCAACCAGTGCCTTTGGTTTATGAGATCGATTTTATTTCATTTTTCTAGATGTATTGATTTTTTTCACTTTACTAAGAATATATTTCCTCCAAATGAGCACATTTTGTTTATAATTCTCTCTGAGCAATTTTTTTTAAAAAACAATCTTTTTTTAAAAAATACATACCAATTCCAGTTCCCTCTTTCTTGCTCTTCTCTCCCTCTCTCCACCTTCCCTTCCTCTCCTCAGAGAGGATGAGGCCTCCCACGAGGTGTCAAGGAAATATGTCTAGATGCATTTATTTTATATGTATGCACAACATGTGCACCTCTGGCCTCACTAGAGGTCAGAAGAGACTATCGGAGCCTCTGAAACTGAAGCCCAAAAACACTGTGAATCACTATGTTGATGCTAACAAGCAAACCCAGGTTTTCGGGAAAAAAATTCTAACTGTTGAGCCATCACTATAACTCTGAGGATTAAAATTTTAGTGAATAAAATATAGAGTCACCTGTGGTAATTTTCACCAAAAAAGAGGAAACTTTTCAATGTTTATAGAATCAGATTATTTTTTATTTCATGCAAAATAGTTTTTATTTCATTAAAAAAAACAGTTTCTTGTTTAGTTTTCTGACTTTTGGCAACTCAACAGGCAAAAGAAACATCTTTGGTTATGTAAAAACTCCAAAGGAAAAAGATTTAATAATAAAACACTTAACACAGTTCTTATTTCCTAAAATCAATCTCTCCAATAGTTACAGATCTTTGGTAAACAACTGTGATAAGATGTTCAACGTCTAGCATGAAAAACACAAATCCAAATCTTTTCTTTTCTTCAGTAATATGTTAGTGGTAAAAAGCCTTCCATCAAGTAAACTTTGAGTTTCTTGAAACATCTTTACAATGAATGAGTATAATGTAATATTATTGCTAGAAATGCCTCAATTAATTTTCTGGGTATAAAATTAAACTGAAGTTGATTATTCCATTGCTTATGGACTAATACAGATATTTATGATCTTGAATTTAATTCATGACTTGAAGAAAATCATTAAGAAATAAATTCAGTCTTGGAAGCTTATATGAGAATTTACATATGGAAATTCATATGTAATTGGCTATCTATATAAAACAATATGTGTGAATGACAAAGAAGCAGTTCTTCCTTACCCTCTCTCTCCATTAATGTTTCAGTTAGCAAATATTCTTAAATTGTTTATTATTCATTATTTATGCTGAAAAGATATGACTTATAAATACAAAAGCTCCTCAGGAAAGACTTATGATAGAAATAGATGTAAGTAGAAACATTTTTGTAACTCAGGTCGAAAGGTAACATTCAGTAGTAGCATGCGTTGTGTGTGAGTCCGTGAGGCCTTGAAATGCATTCTTAATGACACGAAAAAATAATGCCGCCAGAAAGCTAGGATTTGATCAAGAAAGTATTTCTTAATTAAGTTATATGATGAATATACCATCAAATATAAAATTAAGAGCTAAATGTCAAATATAAAATTATTCAACTTTAAAAAGAGATATATCATTTTATGTTCTATAAAATAACAAAATATTTTAGGAATATTTTATTATTGAAAATCTCACATTTGTCCTTGAAAAAAACTCTTATTAATAAGATAATTTATATCATGTGAACTTGTTAATAATAATTTTAGAATACAGCATGGTCTAAGTGAATATGAATATCTGAAATTAACAAATTAATAAACAGAATAATCTTAAATAATCTCATCCACATCCTCTTAAAAAGCCACCGATTTCCTATGGTGCATGTTATGAAATTTTTTAGTGACTTTGTGCCATGAGTTATGACTTCATAAGTAGCAGCTTAAGTCAAAAAGGGTTACAAAGCAGTGATTCAGTTCACTGTAATATTGTGGCAATATCGCAGACATTTTCACATTGAGGTTTCACAGTGCAGATTTTTCTATTAGAATATGCCAAGAGATAGTCAAACACTTGTTATCAGGCAGAACAAATTATCTCATGTTGTTCTATCTCAAAAGTTTATATAACACTGTGCTTATGTCTTTCTTAAAATGTCTGTGACCTCATTTATATATGTGTTTAAAATAGAAACGCAATTATATTACTGGTGTAATAGCAAAATTCTGGAGCCACTGTGTAAATCTGCATGGAACTGCTTCAAAGACTAAGCCAGTGCTACTATATAAATTATCTGGTCCACAACTGGAAATAGAATCAAAGTAATCTAATGCATCATACTATGAAGAACATTTCTTACCCATGTTTATTGTGGCACTATTTAACCCAGGAAGTTATGGAGCAGAGTAGATATTCCTCACCAAATGAATTAATGAAGGAAATACAGTGCAGATATAGAATTTAATTTTATTCAAGAATAAAGATAGCATGGTGACATTTGTAGGAAAATGGATGGAACTAAAGACAATTATGTTAAATGAAATAAATCAGACTCAGAAAGACAAATATGGCATGTTTTCTCTAACCTTCAGGATATAGATTTAGACATGTGTGTGTGTGTGTGTGTGAGAGAGAGAGAGAGAGAGAGAGAGAGAGAGAGATGGTGGGAGAGAAGCTAGGAAAACTAGAAGCTAGGTACTAGAAAAAGGGATGTAGAATAACCTAATAAACATGATATGAAAGCAGAAGGATAGACTACTTACTCCTTGCTCACCTCTCCACTTGTTGCTGGCATGTCCCACATCATAAATAGTATATTCATAATCCATAAATTACGTCGGACATGTCAGCAACAAGTGGAGAGGGGAGTAAGGGATAAGGAAGCAGGAAGATAAACAAGCATAAGGTATAAGGCATGGAAATGCCAAAGTAAAGCTAGTACTTTGAATGGCAGCAAAAAAAAAAAAATGATGGAATACAAGTTTATTGCTGAGATTTCATAGTCTAAAAAGAGAGGGAGTAATGATGGGGAGGATATTGGAGCCAGGATGTATAGTAGATAAATAAATTGATTTTTCAAAAAGTGAAAAAAGAGAGTCTTCATTTCTCAAGATGTCCTTTGATTACTTTGATTCTATTTCCAGTTGTGGAACAGCTAGTTTGCACTGGCTTAGTCTTTGAAGCAGTTCCATGCAGATTTACACAGTGGCACACGTACCCAATACTACCATAACTACTGGGAAGTGTTGCTCTGTGACAGAACATGCAAGAACAGAGGGACTATTAGTAATATTCACATGTGTCTATTCTCAGTAACATGTGCAATTCAAAAGGGACACAATTGTATTCATTAATCTAAATGCTATCATATCATAGACAACTGTAAAGTCTTTAGAAAAACTTTTTTTCAAAGCAATATGAAAGTACCAGTAAATAGAAAAATATACTTATGATTCAATTTAATAAAATAAAGTACATTAACTTTGGTGTGCATACTGTTTCAGATGAAATAAATAAAATTATCTTCTTGCTATCTTGCCAGCAACAAGAAGAATGAAAGGTTTCAGTAAACTATTTGCAACTCTGGATATTGCATTCAGTTTATAAAATATATCTGAAAATATGATATTGTGCCTGCCCATTGCTCTTCTCTCTGTCCTCGAATTTTCAAGATAACATTAGACTCTGTAGCCCAGGTCGTGACAACAGCAGCCATAAATCAGTTCTATATTTCACATTAATCATGTTCTTGTAATTAGTGGCTATTCAACACAAATCTCCATCTCATTTTTTTGTTGTTGGGAAACAACCACATTAAGGATATGAGCTTATTCACGTTTAAGTGATTAGAGAGCCATAACAGAGACTCAGTCCCTCATTCCCGGGCCACAGAAGGATTAATGAAATCCTTGGAAATAAACGCTTTCTACTGTCAGGGGGCTGGGCAGTCAGCAACTGCATGCACATCCATAGGGACGGCATTATTTTTAGAATTCCAATGCTTTTATACTTGAGGTAAAAGGAGATGAAAAAACAGCTGTAGGTCCATTGCAACTCTCATGTTCTGCATATATTTATTATGTTTGTTCCTAGCCAAAACAACATACACACACATGCACACGTGTGTGCGCACACACGCATGTACCCACACAAACGTTTATACATCCTTCTAATTGAGGAAAACGTGACTTGTTAACAAATGACTGCAAACAAAGTGGAACAAGTCTAGTAGTGACGCTGTTCAATAGTAATTTCACATCTTGCTGTTGCTGCTTACATTTCTTTTCTTTTCCTGGGTCTGTATACACAATGTGTGTATATGCTTACTGGCACATGTGGAGCACACATGTCTGCAGGTACACCTCTCTCAGTCTCTCTGTATCTGTCTCGATGTTGTGTGTGTGCATGTGTGTCCACATGAGTGTGCGCACTCGTGTGTGTGTGTGTGTGTGTGTGTGTGTGCATTTAGGGCCTAGGCTGGCAGGAATCATCCTTGATTGCTATACCATCTTATTTGAGGCATGATCCGTTAATTAAACACAGAACATACCTATAGAGTTCATTTCTCTACTCAGCTTGCTTTGAGGATTCTCTGTCTATACCTTCCAAGGCTGGAATTACAGATTGGACATTTTGCCCTCCCAGCATTTACTGGGTTCTGGAAATTGAATGTAAGTACTTGTGCTTTTGCAGAAAGACCTTTACCTGCTGCTTCGTTCTTGAGCCCAGTGCTTATAGTTTCATGACTGGCACAACTAAAAAGGTATGTTGAAAGTAACCAAAGGAATATAGCTCATCAGATACATGGAAACATAATAAACTGATTCCTCAGCAGAAGACATGGGAGTTCTAAGAGAGTGAAATACATATCTAAAGGGCTGAACAGTGAAATTAATCAACAAATAACACCATATCGTGCAAAGCTTTTATAAAAGTGACTCAAAATTCATCAAAGAAAATGAGTAAGTCAATTACCAAATAAAGACAAGAACAGTGGTATTGTTACAAAGAATAAACAGATAGCAAAAAGGACAAAAACAATTCTAATGTCACCAGACATAAGATAAACTCATGTTGTGGTGAGCCACCAAATTTACACATATTTATAGTGCTGTGATTTAACCTAGGACATCAAATGTTTCAGACAAATGATCTATTAGTTAACTTTACCTTCATCCCAGAAAAAAAAATATTTTAAAATCCCAGCTCTGCACTGGTCATGCATTGGTAGCAGAAATGGAAATGGGTTCTTCTGCTCAGGAAAATAGGGAGTTCTCTCGTAGTTGAGAGGAAATTGCTGCACAACTCAGAAAAGGTATGCCTTTTGCCGCGATGGCACAGAATAGAGGCACTTGCCCTAAAAGTCTCCCAACCTGAGTCTGATGTCTAGAACCCCCATAATGATAAAAGGGAGAGCTGACACAACAATGTTATCCTCTCTCCTTCTTCATGTGTACACAAACACACAAAAGTACATGTGAACATTTATGACAACTTTCCTCACAACAGTGAAAGCCAGTAACAGCTTGAAAGACCTCTAGCCAGCAAACATTAAACAAAATTTTAAGACAAATGTACTCCATATCTATAAAATAATATGAGTTAAATAATCCTCAAGTAAATTATTCTCCAGAGTTATCCTTTTTAAATAGTATCATTATTTATTGATTCTTTGGGAATTCCACATCATGCACCCCAAACTCACTCCAGTCCTTCAATATCCTCTTCTCACCCCCGAACTATATCGTCCCAAAGAACCTGCCTCAAAATTAACTAAAAGCAAAGCAAACAAAACAACAAAAACCACACCATGATTTTCCTGTCTTTCCTCTCTCCAACACCTCCTCAATTGTCCTAGTGGCATTGGATGCTATAGTGTGGCACACATTATACCATTTTGTCCAATCAGTCTCACATAAAATGTCCAAAGCAATGAGTCATTGGTCCGGTTCAAGGCCTCTGGCCTCTTGCACATTATATCTGAACCCTCATCAAATCTCTTGGATATCCTGCTGCTGCCTCAAGTCATGAGAATCCTGCAGCTGTCATTCCACAGGATCATCTCCTTCTTGCACTGCAGCAGGTCATAGATAGGTAGATGCTGGGGTGCCGTAGCAATCCTAGGTCCAGAATGTGGGTCTTTTTGACAGCTGAGCTGATCAGTCCAGGCTACTGGGACCACTCTGCTCAGGCAAGGTGCTAAGCCAGCTTTCTTCTGCCCATGCCATCAGGGTGAGTTCTCACATACCTCTGGCGAGGGGTGGGATCCTCTCTGGAAACTCTTCTGTGAGGGATAGAATCAGCTCTTCTGTTGCAGTGTCTAGCTTGTGGCAGATCGAGCTATTGTAGGGCCAGTGAAGGGCTGGGTCAGCTCAGCACAGCTCTCTGATTTCAAAGTTGATTCCATGTACTATTAATAGTGAATATCGATAATATTGGAAGTAATATTTATCTAACTTTAAAGATTATAATTCAACTCTTTATAGCATTAGGTTTTGCAAATATATACACTGAATTCATATGATTCATAAAGTTACAACATAAATTTCCTTATTTAGATTCCTATGTTAATTATTACAATCATTCATATTTGATAGCTCTTATATTCATAACACATAGACTCATCCTAGAAATCATTAAACTTAGGAGGAAATGTTATGATTTTGGCTAATTGCTTAGGTTGTGTCCACTTAGTGAGATAACCTACAAAAATTTATTAAATTCTATTCACTCTGTGCACATATTTTTCTTCAGATCTAATTTTTTCCAGCATCAATTTTCACACTTGTGTCCCTGATTGGTTTGTTTTTCATTCAATCACAAGCAAACCCATTTTTAAATCATCTGTCTATGTCTTTAAAACTTATGTGACATTCAATACAAAATGATAGAAATATGTATATGAGATTATGTAAAAGAGCAGACGGATAAATGGATTCACCTAGAATCATTTGCTTTACTCGTCCCACTTAGCTAGATGTACTGTGATCTAAAGCAAGGAAAGGAAAGACCTTTTGAGTGACAGTCGCTTCTCTCACCTTTTACCAGAAGTTATTTAGTCAAAGAGCACTTGGCATATCAACTCTGAAATGTTGCCAGCCTTTTGCTCTATCCCCTATTTCTTTCCTCTCGATAATAACCCCGACCAGAAAACTAACAGAGAAAGAAAGAGAAGGTTAAACTCAATCCTGTCACATGTTGTTAGGAGTTGACAGCTGCAGGAATGGTTTTGTAGTGGAGAGAATTGAATCTCATTGAAGAGTTCTACTTGAAGTACTATGAATTTCGTTTCTCTCTGTGTCCCTGGTCTGTAATTACCCCTGGAAAGTTACAGTTGGCAGGACCATGGAAATGTCCAAGGACTAATTATTTTCTTAAATCATCAATGTGTAATATTTAAAAACAAATGTTTTATATAAGTAAAATTGAAGTTTATATGTCATGATATTGAAACCTGCTTGAGTCATATTTAAGTCATGTTAAGTGATATTTAAAATCTCTATCTCGTCACAAAATAAAATATTTTCAGGCTAAATGTAAAGTTCAAAATATTGGATAAACTCTCTGCCAGTTAACTCCTACAAGAGCCTCAGTTGGTTTATGTCCATTCACCAGGCACGAATGCTAAGTCAATATAATAAGCATAAAATTATTAACATACTTAATTACTAGAAAATGTAAAATGTGAAATACTTATTAGGGAATATTTTAAAGAATGGAGAATTGTTTCATAGACAGCAGTATTCATAACTAATATTTCATTTAAATTAGACTTTTTAGTGTGCTTTTTATTCATTGGCCATCATAGGAACTTTTAGAGATGGTACTCTTAGTGTTAATAAGCAAAGAATGCTATCTTTCTTGAGGAGATAGCTTATGGCTCCACAGAGTCTTACCGCAGACAGAATTAATTTTTGCAATGATTTTTACAGAAAAGTAAATAGTCTACAGATGTGCTAACTTATCTCCTCTATGGTGAGAAACTAGGCACTCAAATTCATTGGGTAAATGATTCTATTTATAATTCTGTTAACTCCACTTGAAATATTCCATTCATAATCACACAGAATAAATAAAGTGAAGGTTTTGCTCTAGTTACAGAACTTTGCCCCAAAGGGACCACAAAGACATAATCACGTTGACCTCCCGCCACACATGTGCCTGGGTTCAGTCATAGCAATTCAGCACTTCCTAGGCACTTGAAAGTGCCTGGCACAGACATTTTATGCTTTATGTAATGGCAGAACTTCCTTTTCTATATCTGAGAAGCTGAAATCCAGTCTTTCACAAGTATTACACACAGGTACACACACAGACACACAGGGATTCATAAGGACATATATCTAAGGATTGCATTTTGTTAGGTGGGTCTAAAAGAGAAGGTGAGATATTTATTTGATAATGGAATGTAATTTATACTTTATTCAAAGCCAGTATCTGACAGTATATAAGTAAAAAAACTACATGCCTTCATCAAATATTTGAGATTAAACTTTCATTTAACAATTCTGAAAGTGTTATCACAATGAAAAATGAGCGATGACTAATTTTTTCTCTTTAAGTCAGTTTCAACCATTTTTAACCTAAAATGCTGACAGAATTAAACATTCAGCAATATATATTCTGAGTGAGTCTCATTAATATAAATAGGCCAGATATTCATGAGGATCTATGTGCAAAGAATTCTTATCCAAATTAATGGGTCAAGCTGAAATAAAACTCTACCCAGAAAATAGTAGCTTAGTATCCTAAATACAAAGCTGTAACTGTTTCTTCTTCCTCCTCCTCCTCATCTTCTAATTCCTTCTCCTCCTCCTTCTTTGTCTTCTTTCTCCTCCTCCTATTTATCTTCCTTTTTTCTTTTTTCCTCTCTAAAAACACCTAGTCATTCTCATTTTCTTCAGTTCTTTCATTCTAAATGCCTCTTAACATTGTAAACTTCTGCTAAGAAAGAAGATCTTTTTCCCCATGGAAAATGGCCAGCTAGAGGCTTTATAAAGTGGTAAATACAAGAATTGAAGCATATTAAAAATCCTCAAATGAAATCAAAGCACAGAGTTTTGGTGATAAAAAATTGTTCTTCCGAGGGACACAGTGAAAAGTTCTGGGATAAAGGAAAACATATTGAACTTAAGATGGAAGTGTAGTTTTTATTTGGAAAGGCATACATATGTGCATTTTTTGCCATCAGAGTAAAAAGTGGGGTCTGATTATGAGGGGAGTTCACATGTATCCTCCTACATCAGTAATACTATATTCACACACTATTTTCTGAGCTGAACAATCATTTATTCTGTGGCCTATCAGAATTCTTAATAAAATAAATAGATTAGGTGTTAAGCTCTGGTCATGAAAAATAACCCTATATTTACTTCCAAGGAATTTGGAATGACTAAAAACACTGCAATTAATGTATAGTAAGTTTAACACAAAAGAAAATAGCAGTAATAGAAGAAAGCACATGTTTGGATGAATTGCTAATATTTTTTATGTTTTCCTGGTATGAACACTCTGAAAAATCATCAGAACCCAAAAGGAGTAAACATCATGGCTGTCAGATATGGCAGAGACAACAGCAGTGCCACACATGATGAAAGTGGGAATCATTATAACTGTGCATATTGATTCACTTAAGAGTCAGTGATAGTCAGTAAGAGGAAGCTGCTTTCTAGTTTTATAGGTTGTTTTCTCCTTAGACTTAAATGATGGAAAGTTTAGCTGTCATCCATCAACTTGCAATGTATATCATTATTAACAAGTTTATACACTAAGTATTATTTATAAAACTAATGAACAGTAACAAAATAGGAAAACATCTAAACTAAATTTCAGTCCAGGTAAATAATCAACTTGATATGGAAAAACAAAAAACCCAGGATAGCCAAAACAATCTTATACAAGAAAGGAACATCTGGAGGCTTTACCATCCCCGACTTCAAACTCTATTACAGAGCTACGGTATTGAAAACAGCTTGGTATTGGCATAAAAACAGAGAAGTCGACCAATGGAATTGAATCAAAGATCCTGATATTAACCCACAACCTATGAACACCTGATTTTCGATAAAGGAGCTAAAAGTATACAATGGAAAAAAGAGAGCATCTTCAACAAATTGTGCTGGCAAAACTGGATGTCAATCTGTAGAAGAATGAAAATAGACCCATATCTATCACCATGCACAAAACTCAAGTCCAAGTGGATTAAAGACCTCAATATCAGTCCAAACACACTGAACCTGATTGAAAAGAAAGTGGGAAGTACTCTACAACAAGTGGGCACAGGAGACCACTTCCTACGTATAACCCCAGCAGCACAGACAGTAAGGGCCACATTGAATAAATGGGACCTACTGAGACTGAGAAGCTTCTGTAAAGCAAAGGACACTGTTGCTAAGACAGAAAGGCAACCCACTGACTGGGAGAAGATCTTCACCAACCCTGCAACTGACAAAGGTCTGATCTCCAAAATATATAAAGAACTCAAGAAACTAGACCGTAAAAGGCTAATCAACCCAATTATAAAATGGGGCACTGAGCTGAACAGAGATCTCTCAACAGAAGAAGTTCAAATGGCCAAAAGACACCTAAGGCCATGCTCAACTTCCTTAGCGATCAGGGAAATGCAAATCAAGACAACTTTAAGATACCATCTTACACCTGTCAGAATGGCTAAAATCAAAAACACCAATGATAGCCTTTGCTGGAGAGGTTGTGGAGAAAGGGGTACACTCATTCATTGCTGGTAGGAATGCAAACTTGTGCAACCACTCTGGAAAGCAGTGTGGAGGTTCCTCAGGAAATTCGGGATCAACCTACCCCTGGACCCAGCAATACCACTCTTGGGAATATACCCAAGAGAGGCCTTATCATACAACAAAAGTATATGCTCTACTATGTTTATAGCAGCATTGTTTGTAATAGCCAGAACCTGGAAACAACCTAGATGCCCTTCAATTGAAGAATGGATGAAGAAAGTATGGAATATATACATATTAGAGTACTACTCAGCAGTAAAAAACAAGGACTTCTTGAAGTTTGCAGGCAAATGGATGGAAATAGAAAACACCATCCTGAGTGAGGTAAGCCAGACCCAAAAAGAGGAACATGGGATGTACTCACTCATATTTGGTTTCTAGCCATAAATAAAGGACATTGAGCCTATAATTCGGGTTCTTAGAGAAGCTAAAATAAGAAGGAGAAGCCAAAGAAAATCATATAGACATCCTTCTGAATATTACCCTTCATCAGACGATGAAAGGAGACAGAGACAAAGACAGAGACCCACATTGGAACACCGGACTGAAATCTCAAGGTCCAAATCAGGAGCAGAAGGAGAGAGAGCACAAGCAAGGAACTCAGGACCGCGAGGGGTGCACCCACACACTGAGACAATGGGGATGTTCTATCGGGAACTCACCAAGGCCAGCTGGCCTGGGTCTGAAAAAGCCTGGGTTAAAACCGGTCTCACTGAACATAGTGGACAATGAGGACTACTGAGACCTCAAGAACAATGGCAATGGGTTTTTGATCCTACTGTACCTATTGGTTTCGTGGGAGCCTAGGCAGTTTGGATGCTCACCTTACTAGACCTGGATGGAGGTGGGTGGTCCTTGGACTTTCCCACAGGACAGGGAACCCTGATTGCTCTTTGGGCTGACGAGGGAAGGGGACTTGATTGGGGGAGGGGGGAGAAATTGGGAGGCGGTGGTGGGGAAGAGACAGAAGTCTTTAATAAATAAATAAATAAATAAATAAAAACTGTGTTATCATTAAAATTTTTCTTTGTCACTGTGCTAGAAATTACCCACAATGCAATAACCTTTTTAACTTATAACTGCAAGATATAAACTAATTTGGGATTCTATGAACTTATTTAATTGATTTTCAGATACAATCATCTGGGGTTGTTAACAGGCATTGGGTATTTGTTTAAAAACATATTTCAGCAATCTAGCATATAGTGGTCATGCGATGGTAAATAAAAAGTCAAATATAAATCATTGCTCAGATTTTCCACTAGCAACAGAAAATAAGAATCTACTCAGATAATTAAGCAACACAATTATACTTTTTTTATATTTTAGAAACAGTGTAAGGAAACATAATTTATCATGAATAGCTCTTGATTCCTTTATGTATCAATAATTTGTGACTCAAAGCTCATTTGTAGTATACTATTAATTTTATTTGTATAAAATATATTGATACACCCAGAATCTATTTACAAGGTTATACAATACTGGTTGAATCATTTATATTCTGAGTGCCTAGCAAAATTCTAGCATCTAGTACATTAAATTATTCCTTATATAAATAGATTGACCTTAAAACTATATAAAGAAGTGCCATTTACAGAGCACGACTTAACTCCTCATAAAGGAAACTTCTACTTATAACAAAATACACTACAGAAATCCTCAATCAAAAAAAAATGCAGATTTGTGGAGCTGGGGCTCATTTGGATACATCTACAGAACACTCCTAAACACAAGACTCAGAGAACATTGAAGAAGAGTGGGCACAAAGAATGTTAAGATCCAGAAGGCCAGAGAGTTTCTGTGAAATTTTATCTCCTAATATTATTAGAAACTTATATACATAATATGTCCCCATTATGACTTCCCAAATGTGAGTTGCCTAAGGACGACATCAGATGACCTGCAAAAATGGACAAGAAAAATCCCACAGAATTTAACATAAAGTACTAAAAGCAACATGTAGAAAGCTGACTATTGGAGAAGTAGTTTTCAGAGGGAAAAACACACTGATTGGTGCCCAGTGCTAAGCAGTAATCTCTGAAAATGCTCATAGAAGTCACATAATACTGACTGCTGAGTAATATTTAGAACTATATATGTTGGACCCATTGAGTCCTGGCCTTCAGCTGCTCTTCCCTGTCTAGAGACTTCTAACTGAAGTTACTAAAAGCTGTGCTTTGCCTAGAAGATCAGAGAATGGGATTTTCACCTGTTGGCCATTAACTGCAGGATATTTAAGCATCCATGATGCTATTAAAGAAGGGGTCTTTTGTACCAGCGATGGAGGTCTGTGTGTTGGTCTGTCTATAAGTGTGTATTCTCAACCTCCTTCTTGCCCAAAGCTCGTGAACTGGGTTCTAGCGCATAGAGCACAGACGGGGGGCATGGTGAGCAGCAATATAAATGTATACAAATGCATTTATGCATGTGATAGCAATTAGTAAAAAGAGATGATGGATTTGAGAGTGTGCAAGGGAGTATATGAAAGGGTTTGGAGGGCAAAAAGAGAAGAGAGTAATGTTGGAATTATAGTATCAAAATAAAATTAAAAGCAAAGCATGGCTCCAAATTTAGATGAAAACACAAATTTCAGATCAAGTAGCACAGAGAACATGTATTTACTCATCAGTGGATTTAAGGAATTAAACTGCATGGGATTTTACATACCTGCCATCTATGTCCTATTATAGAAACGTGGAGGTAGTAACAGAGACTACTACTAAGAGCTTAATAAAAGGTTTAAATCATTGTTTAAATATATTTGTTTATAAAGGCAGACAGCCTCTCCAACTGGAGCTCCAACCTGTCACTGCACATCTGTACTGAAAAAATGGAAAAAACAGATGGGACCCCTGAAGTATGTGAGAATCTATATCCAGATAGTAATTCCCAGGAGAAAGTTGCTGGGTTTTAGCTCTCATATTTTCAAGTATTTGTAGGAAAATGATTCTATGGTCCTGGTCTATATATTATTAAAGTGAATTTAAAATGTTTCTCTCTTTGTGAAAGCCCCTAATTCAGAAAAGTCTGGGTTTACTGAGAACTAGTTTTATTTTGAATATTTAATTAATTATTTTAATTTTATGTGCATGTACTGGTGTGCTTCTTTGTATGCATGCTCATATGTGAGAAGCAGTCCATGGAGTTAAGAAGGAAGGAAGTGCAGTTACAGAAGGTTGTTAACTGAAAATTGGCTTTGGGGAACTGTACATAATGTTTTCACTACCAAGTCCTCTGTCCAGCTCCAGAGCTTCTTTTAAAATTTAAATGAAATTTTATTTATTTGAGTAATTTTCATGTAATGTTCATAAATACCACGAGGAGCAAAAAAGCATCAGCAAATAATCTGACAGAATCCTATGCCCATTAAACCTTAGAAGTCCCATATAATAGATAAATCTAGGTATTGCTTTAATTTCATTTAAAACCTGCCTATTTGACCAAACTTAATTCATGACAGTAACTTTAGACTATCTCTAGCAATCAACAAATGGGGAAATGTTGGGCATCTGTTCAGAAATTTTTACTGACTTTAATTGCTTTCATTCAAAATGCTTGCCATTCATGGAACCGCACTAGTACTTGAAGAAACCCAGCCAGAACTACTGAAAGATTTTTGACATTAATGCTGCTGTTTCTGTGACTGCTCACCTTATCTCTCACCTTTGCTTTGAAGAACACAGAATTCTACTGATTCTGCAACAAAATTCGTAAACCGTACCAAATTTATATTGTCCCTTTTCCCACCCCACTTAAGGCTGTGTGATATCTGCAATAGCAGCCATGAATTTGTTCTACAGTTAACATTCATAAATGCTATAATAAAGTATCATGCTTCTTTCCTAATCAAACCTCATGCAATAAAAGTATAAATTTTGTATTAAAGGGAATTGCAAGCTGGTCATGGTGGAACACATTATACTCTGCAGTACTCAAGAGATAGAGGCAGGGATGTTAACTGAAGTTCAAAGCAAGCCTGGGTTTTCTAGACTCTGATTCAAAACATAAAATAAGATGTTAAAATTGTTATCATTTCTGTTATAATAGATTTATAGATTGAAGTAACTAAGTTCGGAAAACCCACAAATCCAACTCCATACAGACGCAAGTTGTGGCTCTTTTCCCTTGCTCCCATATCTCAATAAGTGTTGAGTGGTCTTCAAACATAGTAAAGACCCTGATCATATTTGTACAATGCCATTGTGGTGGTTTGAATGTGAACAGTCCCATGGGCACATATACTTGAATGTTTGTTTCCCAGCTGGTGGGCTCTTTAGGAAGAATTTGGAGGTATAACCTTGTTGGAGGAAGTTTGTCACTGGTGTGTCAGTTTTAAAAGTCTCCTCAAGCAGTCTTGCTCTCTCTTTCTCCCTCTTTCTCCCTGCTGCCCATAACCAGAAGTACCAACTGCTTCTCTAGAGCCATTCCCAACTGCCTGATGCCTTGCCCCTGCCATGATGAACCTGCCATGATAACCCTCTAAACCTGCGAGCAAGTCCTGGATTAAGTACGCTTGAATACAAGCTGCCTCATCATGGTGTCTCTTCACAACAGTAGAGCAGTAACTGAAATAGCCATGAAGAATCACAGCTATAAACTCATGTCTAGTTTATTATTTTTCACAGCCACATTGTCAACCTTCAATCTAAAGTTACGGTGAGTCCTCAAGTGGGAAGCAGTTTGTTTCACTACTTCACTTGCTGAGTGATATTATATTTTCACGCTGATACCTAATTTCAGAGGAAAAACCAGGACATGTAGATGTAGTAATTTAATTAAATTGAACTAATCAATAACTCTACCATGAAAATGACTAGTAATTGAATGCCTCTGAAGCAGTAGCAAAAACCGAGACTGTGAGTCTGATCTTTAGCCTTCCAGGAAAGCTGTTGACATGGTAATACTTTAATTTTGAAGCATGTTATTATACCTAATACTAATATCCAATTTATATGTGATATTTCACAACAGTTATCATAATATGTATAGTTTACTATTGTAAAATGATATGGGAGATAAATACAATATCCAGTCTCTTGACTGCTTATTGCTTTAAAGTTTCCATTTTTTATTTTAGTCTTAAAGGAAGCAGTTAGTCAAAGACAACCACTTAATGAAGTGGTTACTTTTCAGAATTATTTTCATTCTTATACCTTTAATTATACAAAAGGGAGGAATTGTTGATGCAAACTGAATAATATTGAGCCACTTGAACACTTGTTAATCATAATGCAGCCTGTGAGTCAATGGCTTATCACATAGTTGCCTGTTATAACCAACTAAACTCCACCTGTGCCAAAATATACCATAAAACCTTATTTGAAATAAAACTTACTAAACAGATATATAGGATATACAGTAACACAAATAAAAGATT
Organism: Alexandromys fortis; assembly: GCF_014885135.2. Lineage (NCBI taxonomy): Eukaryota > Metazoa > Chordata > Mammalia > Rodentia > Cricetidae > Alexandromys > Alexandromys fortis. The sequence continues at coordinate 37,756,075 of NW_026067949.1, forward strand.
GTTAGATATTTATGATGTTATACCCATATTTTTATCATCTATACTCTTGATAAATCCTAAACAATATTAAAAGGAATTGGAGAATTGTTAAGTGACGTTAGATTCATAAAGTAGGGTGTTAACTAAGCACTGGGCTGAATTCTCAGAATCCAGTTGAACAGGGGGAGAAGCAACAATATGAACAAAGTGGTGATGGCCATAATATGGATACCCACAAAAATACCTGACCAGAGCTAGTGAGAGCTCACTGACTCCAAACTGACAGTTGGGGAATCTGCATAGGACCAAACTATGCCCTCTGAACGTGTGTGGCAGTTGAATGGCTGGGGAAGTAGGAGGACCATGGGCAGTGGAACCAGGACTACACCCTAGTGCTTGAACTGGCTTTTTGAAGCCCATTCTCCTTGGAGGGATTCCTTGCTCAATCTAGATATAGGGCTGAGGGCCTTAGTCATGCCTCAAAGGTTGTAACAGTCTTTGCTGACTCCCCATGGAAGCCTTACCCTCTCTGAGAATTGTATTGGGGATGGAGTGGGGGATGGAGGGAAGGTCTGGGAGCATGAGGAGAGGAGGGACTGTAACCTGGATTGGTGTGTAAATAAAAAAAGATTGTCTTAAAATTAAAAAGTCACTAAAATAAGATTCACAAAGTAGGGTGTTAAGATTCATAATGCCATTTGGAAGTGTTAGCATCCTACAAAGGACAATACATCAGTAGAAAGAAAATGATGCCTTCCTTTTTTTCCTGTATATTTTTTATTACACAACTTGCTTCCAAGCAATAGACAACTCTAGCTGCAGCACAGGGACTTGCACAGCCAGGTCAGTAATCACAAGGGTAACTTTTCCAGGCTCGAAGGAAACAGTGAGCTAATAGGATGTTATTAGTTTTGCATCAACTCATAATAATGGAATATAGATGGGAGTATAATATTGTTTTAAAATTATCATGGAAGTGAAGATGAAGAATGATGATAAATTCAAGACTTATGATCAGTGACTGGTGTGAAGTCCAAAATACATGAACAAACAAGTCTTACTACTCATCCTTCAAATAAATTAATAGATCAGTCAAATAAGATAATTCAATGCTGTGAATAATTCATATGGAACATAGACCAGACTTTAGAGATATAGTTAAAATTATATTCTAAATCAACTCATTCTACTCACTATACATTTTGAAAAAAATATTTTACACTGTAAGTACTTTTTAATAAGATCAATCAAGTTTGCATGGAAAAGAGGTTGATACTCGAAACCAAGTGTCCTTAACCTAATTTATAAAGGAGTAATTTCCACAAAACCCTGATACTAATATTATTATTTTTTAAATCCACTCTACTTATAATGCAGTGACACCAGCCAACAGCACCAGTGATACCCAAAGATCAGAGTGTTTGCCTCTGTCCCAACTGTTAGAATAGTTCTCATCTGTTATGAGTAACACTTTAAGGTGGAATCATTATAGTCTTATGGTGTGGAAGTGTTAGTGTGACCTAATTTCTTTAATATAGGAAGCCAAGTTTGGAACTGTAAGAGACACATATGCAAACTGACACAACTATTTATGTCTTCATATAAAAGAATGAGGAGGTCACTGTGAAGAAGGGGAAGGCACAGAGAAGTGAGCACTGCAGGATACATGGTAGTTCAGGAAATGCTTTGGTAACACTATTTTAAGCAGGAATATATCATATGTTCTCTAAGTTCATAGCAAATATTTTCTTTTTCTTAATCTAGGCGAAATCTTTGTGTAGTATAAACAACTGGAATTTGGCATAAAACTAGTGATAAAGGATAACAGATTTACCTATCTGTACCACTGCAACTTAAGCACATCTCTTAGAAACTATTCTTACAAAATACAATATTTTAACATTTTTGGTAATATATTTTTCTTATATTCTGACTAATATTAAAATATGAACAACACTTAAAATGTTTTAATTTTAAAGGTTAACACTGAATCTATACTACATATTGCAACCCTTCTCAATGTTAGGGTATTTTTCCCAAAGAGTATAAAATGGGTAAATCAATAAACAAAGAAATTATGAAGTACAATTACACATACATACAGACACACATGTACAAAAAGTTACAGACATATGCTCACACATATAGAGAGAGACAGAAATAAGACAGATACACATACTTGTATACACAGAGAGAAGCAGACAAACATACACAGAGAGAGAAAGAGTGACAGATGAAACAGGTAGAGAGAGAGATACAGAGACAGACACAGACACAGAGTCAGAGCAACAGAGATAAGACAGATAGACACATGCCTATACAGGGATAGAGAGTGAGAGAGAGAGACAGAAACTGAGACAGCGATAAGACATAGAGATATTGTAAGAGGCTGCTTTTTTGTTCCTAGCTACCCAGACCACAAAATAATCACTCAGAAACTATATTATTTAAATCACTGCTTGACCAATAGGTTAAGCATTTTTTTCTAACTCTTTTCTATAATTTTATATTTTATCATGAGGCTCATGGCCTATCGGCAAGGTCCCAGCTGACAGCTCACATCTTTCCCCTCTAGCAGCTCCATGATATCTCATGGCTTCACCCTCTTTCTCACAGCATTCAGTTTAGTTTTCCCTCCTAGCTCTATCTACTAAGCCACTGACCAAAACATTTATTTATTAACCACTAAAAACAACACATAGACAAAGGACCTCCAAAAACACTTATTGTTTCTCTCAGTATCTGTGCTACTGGGGTTATATTTAGGAAGTAGTCTCTTGTGCCAATTTGTTCAAGGATACTTCCAACTTTCTCTTCTATGATATTCAGTGGTTGCTTTTATGTTGAGGTCTTTGATTCATTTGGACTTGAGTTATTTGCATTGCAATAGATAGGGGTCTATTTTCATAAATGGGACCTTCTAAAACTGAAAAGCTTCTGTAAAGCAAAGGATACCATAAAGAAGACAAACAGCTGCCTACAGAATGGGAAAGGTTCTTCACCAACCCCACAATGAACAGAAGATTGAACTCCAAAATATACAAGAACTCAAGAAATTGGTTATCAAAAGAACAAAAGATCCAATAAAAAATGGTGTACAGACCTAAATAGAAAACTCCCAACAGATGAATCTAAAATGGCTGAAAGACACTTTAAGGAAATGCTCATCATCCTTAGCCATCAGAGAAATGCAAATCAAAACAATTCTGAGATTCCATCTTACACCTGTAAGAATGGCCAAGATCAAAGACACTGATGACAGCTTATGCTGGAGAGGACTTGGAATAAAGGGAACACTCCTGCATTGCTGGTGGGAGGGCAAACTGTTACAGCCCCTTTGGATATCAGTATGGAGATTTCTCAGAAAATTAGGAAACAACCTACCTCAAAACCCAGCAATACCACTTTGGGGTGTATACCCAAAGGATGCTCAATCACACCACAATGAAATGTGCTCAACTATGTTTATAGCAACATTATTTGTCATAGCCAGAACCTGGAAACAACCTATTGCCCCTTGACCAAAGAGTGGATAAAGAAGATGCAGTACATTTACACGATGAAGTACTACATAGAAAAAAAATGACATTTTGAAATTTGTGGGCAAATGGATGGATCTAGAAAACATCATATTGAGAGAGGTAACCCAGACCCAGAAAAACAAATATCATATGTTCTCAATCATAAGTGACTTTTAGAGATTAGACATAAAACAATTCACAACCCTAGAGAAATTAGACAACAAGGAGGACCATAGGAGAGACATATCTGGATCTAATCTACATGGGAACCAGAAAAAACACGATCTCCTGAGTAAATTGGGAGCATAGGAATCATGGGAGAAGGTAGAAGGAGAGAGGAGAGGAAGGAGGGAGAGTATGGAAAAATATATAGCTTAATAAAAACAATTTTAAAAAGAAAGGCAAATACACAGAGAAAGAGAGAGACAGAGAAGATGAGACAGTGACACACCCATACATCTTTCATCTTCTGGTCCTCTTTTTGTTCTACCCTTGGTTCTACAATTATTCAACTTTTGTTTTTCAACATGTGAACATGAGAAACTGAATCATTCACTGTTCAAAACAGTTAAGCATTTTGTGAAACTTTACCCACTCACAATGATGCTATCTGTAAAATGTCTTAAACCTTTATTAATAAATTCTGAAGATAATTTATGAAATTAGTGAATACATATCTTCACCTTTAAACTTTAATATCTGCTCAAACATTACAAATGTTAGCATGTTAACCACCCAAAAATAATAATCTCATGTGTTTGTACCATTTACTACCTACCTCATTGATAGAATGGATTCAGAAACTAATTCTTAAAATTAGAAACCAAGAAGAAAGAGAAGGATGACATCACATATGATGTTTTGCACAGGGCTAGGAATTGTATTCAGTATAAATTTATTGTTTCATGTAGTTCTTATGAAATGCTAACTCAACAATTAGTGCATGTAGCATGAGGGGGACATGGAGAGGGTTTGGGTAATTTAATGGGTTACAAACTATAACTTTATTCTGGATTAGTATAGTTAATTATTTACATATTAATTGTACTGCTGCTTATGAGCTAAATCTTTTCACAAGTTAATAATCTGAATCAAGCATAATATAAAAATAAAATCATAACTGAACATATGCTTTTCTACTTCAAAACTATAATAAAGTTCAATTGAAACTTGTCTATATTAATACATGTGAAGAATTGAGTCTTACATCTATTTGTAAACTTAGTAATTGTCTTTATAATTTAATAATTTTGTTCAATTAAATAAAATATTCTTGGCTAGCCTTGCTTGACACCATATAAAAACAATTCCCTAAGTTCAACTTTTGACATATTTTTCATATTATATCATTTTTAGCTAAAATGAAGAGGAGTTTTTGCTGTTGTTCTAACATTCAATACTTTCTAAACACTTAAATTTCGAAGTATCAACCAGTACTAAATGGATTTAATGTAAATTTATATTTGAGCCATAAGGCAATGTTCTCAATATAAAGGGGAAAAATCAATCTTTAGAGGAAGGCAGCTCTCAAATCATTCACATAAACAATGAGTATCACCTTTCATTTCTAATTTTGAGTTTGTTCAATTGATAAGAGCTCTCTTGCTTCAGGTGCAGAAAGTGGGTACCCTTCTGTATAGTAATGAGAGATACATGCTGTATTTCTTGCGATGGGCTTTGAAAATCATTAGCATTAATATGGACACAGAGTGTGGGAAGAATCATTCCTAGAAATTTGCACAAAACAGTATAGGAAAAATTTACACAAATCCTCTAGGATGCTATGGAAAAGACTTTCTGTGGAAAAGCATATTGGGATATAATATCATAAAGACAACAGTGGCCAGGATCCAAAGGACAGTTCCAGGCAGAGCAGTTTGGGCCATCATTTTCTGCATTAGAGTAAGCTGGAAGAGCATAAAGGGAAAAAGAGCAAAGAAAAAGCAATGAATGGCGAAAGCCTCAAATCTTCATGGGAGAGAGGTCTGAGCACTCTCCCTTCCCCTGCTGCCTTTAATGGAAATCATCAACAGGAATGCTGGATGATTACAGTATATTTTTTCTCTGTGGGAGAGGGAGATTATGTACTCAGAACCATAAAGCATTTGCTTGCAAAATTAATTCAAATTGACTTTCACAGGAGCTCTGTCACATGAATTGAAAACAGCAAGGTTTTTTTTTTTTGTGGGATCATGATAAACAACAATGAATCCACATATCCACATGTAAAAATACCTGCTGTTTGTGCCTCAGGGACTTCTGGAAAGCTTGAATTTATTTAACATCTTTATTAGTGATAGGGATGATGAAAGTTTAAAAATGTCATAACGTTCACTTGTGAAAAATGATGCAAATACCAGTGAGGACAAATCACTTTATATTTTCTATAAAATGTAATTTTCCTAGGCTATTTTACATGGACTATACCTTTTGTGCAGAAACATCTTGACAGACATAAATTCCTTGAAATTACAAAATAAAGAAAAGGAAGTATTAATACTCAGAATGAAACAAACAGATATATTGGGTAAAAACAGTTTAGTAAAGTAAACGTTCTCGTCCCTCACATCACAAGTGAGGTAGAAACAACATGTTCAGTTTCTTAGAAATTATTTGAACTTTTTTTTCACATACTTACTCCTGGAGTGTGACACCTTGGAAAAAAATTCAAATAAGAAGCAATTTAGCAACAAATTATAAGTATGGAATCCATATACTTTGCACTGTGTAGGAAATAAAATAGGGAAAGCTTTTTATGAGGCTGGTGAAAAAATGTGCACAACATGATCTATAAAAGGGTGAAAGAGAGTTCCACTCATTGGCATTGAAAAAACGGACATTTTAGGTAGCCAATTGCAGCTGGACTAAAGAGAAGGCATTAACAGAAGATAACATAGATAAAATTCAGTTCTCAGTTTATTTATGCATTTCATTATAGTAATGTTAATATGCTGAGAGTTTTACTGTATATGAAAAAGATACACATGATCCCATATTGACTTTAAACATATGACCAGTGGTCTATAACGAACGGATAATACACATATATCACAATGCTGCTTTGCAGGACTGCACTTTGATGTTTGTTAATTCATTCTGCATATTTGCATATATCCAACATCCAATACGGCATTTGCCTCATAGGCAGAAACAAGTTGGACATATTAAAGAACTTTCTTCATAATTGCTAAGTTTCCATGTGGGAAATCTAAATGCAAAATCTTACGCCTTTTAAGTCAGAATATGCCTAATCATTGTCTTGAATGAATTCCTTCAATTATTTATCTTAATTACCTAATGGGTAGAGTGTGGTTTATGCTTTCCTAAACTACAATAAATACTAAGCAACTTTGGATCAGAAGAGTTCTTCATTACACTAGCAATTGCTTTGTATATTAGAGTATTAAAATGATAAAAGAAAGTTTTTAAGATAAATTAAAATAAAATTATTTCCTCTTAGAATATTTTCTATCACTGTCTATAAATATATATATTTTATATACATACATACATACATACATACACCAATGTGGTCTTGTTTTGCCACTTTATCATTAGTTTGATTTTTATCATCTTCCATGATTGCCGTGGTCCTAAGGACAGGCTGCTAGTTTTAGCACAGTTCTGCAGAATGCAAAGCTAAAATGAGGCCCTAGAGGAATTTACTAAGATCAAAACCAAAATTTGAGATCTTAGCTTTGCCCAGATGATTCTCCCAATTCTTGTCTTTGATTTGTGGGATATTGGGCACTCTGCTCTCTTTTTAGTTGTTAAAAACTAAATATAATCATTCAGTACAAGATTTTCCTGAGCCAGAAAAAAAATCATGTAGGACAATAGAATTTTGATCACAATTCATTTTGCATATTCTGAATGTTTTTAGTTATAAATGTGAATAGTGATTTTTGAGTCTAAGAGAAATCAGAAAGTAGGAAAGAGTGAAGCAAGAAGGAAAACCATAACCATTGTGTTTAAATAACTGCTATGTAAGTTCATTCTTTTTCTTCTTTTTCTCAAGGCAGAACATGCAACTCTCCATCCATTTTGAAACAAATATGATTTACTCAGTATCTAATCCTTCTTAAATATGAATGTTATTATGAAATATCATCACTCCTAAATGCAATGAAATGAAATAAATTAAAAATAATAGTGATGCTTTTCTTTTCTGAAGGTGAAAAGAAAATCGGGGGGGGGGGGGCAAGAAAAAAAAACCCAGAAAACAAAATAACAATCACAACAAACACAAAGCTGAAGTTGCAGTGCAACTCTGAGATCATCCTCATGGGAGTCCTGAGGCTTCCATGCCGTGTTCTCCAGGAAGTCTTGAAAACTCTGTAGGGAATGATTAATTCCACCAAGCACAGGAGGCAGGTGTATGCAATGAACATCTCCAACAACAGGATGTGGGGGAAAAAAAAAAGTGATGGAGGAATTTCTAAGACGTAAGAATATAATTTGTTTTTAGCAAACATCCTGGCCATTAATTTTATTCTCATAAGAATAAGCCTTGGAAACTGTTGCTAAAAATTTCCTGAAAACAACTATGTTTCCATCCATGCTCGGTCTATATAGATTAATCAATAGCAAATGTTCCAGAAGGTGACTGAAGTGACTCAAATGTAATTAAAGGAAAACAAAGTACAGCTTCATTAAGTGAAAAGGCAAGTTAGTAAAGTTTGAATGTGAACTTTACAATTTCAAGCACAGGAAGAGAGGGACAGAGAAGAGACTCAGCATTTGGAGTAACCTGCCTACAGCTTCAAGGACTCTGTGTTACAGAAGGCTTGTGTGGACTCAGTAGCGCCACCTGTTTAAATTTAAGTAAGGTGTTTGCCTTTGCTTAGCCTTGCTTTCCTTGTCAACAAAACAAAATACTGAGTGCACCTTTGCACATTTCCCTAGCTAAGTTTTAATGTCATGTGCTGAAGCCATAGCTTTTAATAGACTGAATTAAAAAGAGAAGTGATATTGTAGGTGCAAAATAAACAAAATAAAATTGTTTTAAGTGACTTGGGATCCTGGTATTTCTGTGATACTTCTGAACACCTGTGTAAGAAAAGACAAGCCTAGATATTATTCTATTACCACCCTTTTCCTTTGATTGCTCACTTACAAAACCACGAGTTCCCTGTTCTTCCCTATTCTGAAGTGCCTATAAGTGTGACACATTCTCAATGCTAAGTAAATGCTGATACATTAATAAGCACAGAAAAGTGGCACAGAGGTTTCTGTGGTTTGGAATTTTAACATATGTCTAGAATCATATGGGGAAAGATAATAGGAAAGGTTTGTGGGAGGGGTGGAGACTATAGTGCTATGTAATAATTTGTGTAATAATTGAAAGAAGGGATAAGATAAAGATATGTCTAGAAGAAAAAGGAAGGGAAGCTATGTTACTAACATAGTAAAACAAACAAAGAGGCATGAATTACTATATATAATATAGCTAAATATATCTGCTGAAATACAAAGACCCATCCTAATTAAGCTAATGGAGTAGAAAAAATATCTCAGCATGAATCAACCAAGATATTGAGGATATATGAAGATGTGTCATTGTGATTGGTGGGGTAAAAAGCTGAACAGCCAATAGCTAAACAGGAGGGGTTAGGTGGAACTTCTGGGCAGAGAGGAAATCGGGATGAACTAAAGTGAGCAAGGGAGAAGCAAGTGAGACATGAAGAGAGTCATTCAAGCAGAATGGAGGAGAGATAAAAAGCCACATGGCAGAATGTACCTTAATAAAAGCATGTTAACTTAAGTTATAAGAGATAGTTGGAAATACGCCTAAGCTATAGACCAAGTTTTCATAATGAATATAAGTCTCAGTGTCATTGTTTGGGAGCTAGCAGTCTCAAAAAGAAAGCCCATAAAGTCCAACTATACAAAGATTATTTAAAAAAAAATCAAAGTCTTTCCTGGAACAAAATGAAAGAGTGAAGTTTATGCAATGTGAAAAAGATGGTTACAATTTGGAGTACAGAAGGGTTCCAGGTAGAGCATGAGCCACACAGAATGTGTTCAGTTTTTTAATCCTACTGCTCTATTCTGTGTGCCCTGAAACTTATGAATCAGCAAAAACTAGACATTCAGATTTTATGTGAGTCTTCCAACATTTAGGAAATGACAATCAACTGGTGTATATACATATGAAAATATTTGTATATATAATATACAATATATAAAACTCATATAAACAAA
>NW_026067949.1:37765793-37808683 GCF_014885135.2 Alexandromys fortis
ATATGCATGTATATGTAGGCATGAATATATAGTAAATATATATATATATATATATATATATATATACATGAACATGCAAAAATAAATGGCCTGGTGGACATGTTATTATGAGGTCAAGAGAAATGCAAGAGAAGGTCAAACAATGTTTACTGGCTGCCAATACTCAATGTTATTCCAAGTCACATTTGTTTAGTACTTTATAATTTATGATCAGTTTTAAAATACAAAATATAAAGTTTTTCTATAGTAAGTGTTTATTGACAAGAACTGAGCTGTCTTATAAACAGCATTATGGGACAACCTCCAAAAATACCATTGTGTGTGTGTGTTGATCATCTACTTCTGAGGATGGGCCATGCCCTTAAGTGTGGTTTTATTCTCAGTAAGGCTCTGTTGGAGAAACTATTTTTTTTCTTTGTGAGCAAGTATCACTTGGAGATAGATCCTGGGTTAAGAATGGGCACTCATGTTCACTTCCTGCCTCAGCATTGCTACCCCACCTGTCTTATACCTGTGTAGGCTCAGAACATGCTGCTGCATCTGTGAGTTCTTATGTGTATCAGTTATGATTTATTTAGAAGGCTCGGTTTCCTTGGTATCTTCCAGCCTCACTGGCTCTTACGCCCCCCTCTCTGCCTCCTCTTTCACAAAGTTCCTGAGCCATGAGGTGAAGGATTTAATAAAGACAACCCATTGAGGACAGAGGATTCCAATGTTTCTCGCTTTCTGAACGTTGTCTACTTTCTGTATTTGTTCCCCTTTACTGCAGGAGGAAGCTTCTTTGATGATGTGTCTAATTTTATAAAAATGGGTATTGAGGTTCTAAACCTGGGTTCTCATAATTGAATAAGATGCACTTTGATGACCGAGAAATTTCCCAAATTCATTTCTCATACATGCTTAACCCATAAAATATGTTCACCTCTGTGTGCTCCTGCAGGCTCCAGTATGTGTTTATGCTGAAATACAGTCATGAAGAACATGAACCACAGAACAAGTATTTGGTCAGTGAAGGCCAAATATGAATGTGGTCCTTAACACTGAATTGTCCAGTAGGGCCCAATCCAGCTCAATTTTAGTAAGTACCCACTAAAATGCTGTCACAATGACAAAATTGAATACAGCATGCCTTAAGCTGAATCTCTGTCATCAAGTGATATATGGCTGTATTATATCAAGTCACAAAATTATTCTATAAATAAACCATTCTCAAATCAATTATTGTTCCTTAAAATAAATGTGCAAACTTATGAAAAATATAATTTATCACTTTCTATGTTTTTATCAGCATGAAATAGGGAGGATAAAAAGCAAAGTTTGAGAGATACTAGTAAAGTTCTATTTTAAAAAATAGAACTCTGCTTTTTATAACCTATTTCTTAGATATTTCCAGTAAAAATATGTCTGATATTTTATTTAATGAGAGAAAGTGCCAATTTCTCCTTAAATTAAATTTACTTTTGCTGGGCATGCAATTCTTTCTAGAGAGACTTGCTTTCTTTTTTTAGCATTTAAATACACTAGGGGTTAACTAATTTTTAATGAATTATCTACATATAATAGTACTACTGAGTATTTGTGATACATGGTGAGATATTTCTCACACGATGCTGCCACAAAGTTCTCTCTGGTTTTAACAATTGTGGACCTTTTTGTTTTACTTATGTTTGCTGATAAATATGTGTTTTGTTTTATTTCAAATATGAGATTATTCCAATTACTTCATCTTCACGAATTGGCCCTGTCCCTTTGAGCTACTTATGCCCTTTTCATTGTCTCCCTTTCAGACAGGGAGAGCCCCTTTGTTCTACTTCCGCCCTTATTCTCCCTTTCTTCTACTCGACCAAGCCTCTTGTTGGATATTTGTAGTGGATTCTTTTGTTCAGGTTTTACATTTTTCCCTCTATATAATATGTTTCCTTATAAGATAATCAGTCCCTATTGTCATTCTGAATTAAATGAGATAAAGTTATATTTTATTTAGTCTTACTGTCTTACATTTCCTTTTAGTCTTCTACATATTTTATTTTTTATTTATTTATTTATTTTATTTTATTTTATTTTATTTTTTGGTTTTTCGAGACAGGGTTTCTCTGTGGCTTTGGAGCCTGTCCCAGAACTAGCTCTTGTAGACCAGGCTGGCCTCGAACTCACAGAGATCCGCCTGCCTCTGCCTCCCGAGTGCTGGGATTAAAGGCGTGCGCCACCACCGCCCGGCTTTCTACATATTTTAAATTGCTTATTAAAGTTAATAAAGTCTACACCTACTAAGTCCGATGCCAGGAATCCTCAATGTAATTTCTCTTGTTTACTTTTGTCATCCCTGTTTATAACACACGTTGTTCCTTATACTCTGCTTGGTTTTGTTGGAAAACTAGACATTTTAAACATATTGGTGGCATCTGTCAATTTAGATTGCTCCCACTTTCCAGCATTTGTGGATTATTTGTAAAATCACCATTCTAAACTAAGTCTCAAAACAGTATATTTCCCTATACGCGACCATCAATGTGATTGTTTCACTAAATACTAGACAATACCTGAAAAAAAAATTCTCTCCAAATCGTAAGTGTTCTTAAAGTGTTCTTATAGTCACCAAGTGACTGCCTGTGCCTATTGACACGTTCATTGAACTTTTATCTAAGCAACTGTGTTTGTTTTTCTTTTGTATAAGATCTCAAGACCACTCAAAAGTAAAACTTAAATCAATCTCAGTTCTTAATGGAGCAGGCTTACATCCTTGGCAAGTTCACAGTTCTCCTCTTCAGCATTCCTTCTGGTGTCCAACAAGTTTTACTAAATGGTAACTTTAGTATTTATATCAAATTTTACCTACAAATTAGTAGATACTTGTCTTTCTAACAAATTCCAAGATGAAAAATAATCTGACAAAGAGTGTTAAAATTCTAATCTTAATCAATCTTCTAGGAACTTAACAGACATCAAATAATGACAGTTCTTTGCAATTGGGAGCATGAGTGATTTTCTATCTTTCTCTGCTTTTCAGTGCCTGCTCAGCTGGTGGATTCAGGTATTTCAGGGATTCCTGAGAGATTGACAGTTGTAAAAAACACAAGATACAAGCCTTTTTTTTCTTACAAAACTGAGGGTATTTTTTTTTAATAAATGTTCTCTAGGTTACTGTCAGATCATGGTTTATTTCTAGACTTTAAAAACACAGATTCTGAGAATCTCTTCCAATATTGCTCTGACTTTCATAGAAGAGAAAATTATTAGAGGCCAATATTCTATAACTTTTGTTGACATTATTCCAATAACTTACATTTCACACAATATGATATTGCTTATATAATTATAAATTTCACAATCTGTTCAGATTACATTAAAAACTTGTACATTTATTTCTAAACTCATTTAGACTTTGAACACTGATTTTACTTAAAATAATATTATCACCTCTATTATCTTGCAAATAAATGCCACCTATCAAGAAAAATATAAAGATTTAAAGATTTCATACAAATTTTTCTACTTGTAAAACAAAATTTAAAAAAATTACTAAATTTCTTTAAATTAACATATCTTTCTTCAGTATTCATAGTTACAAGTTAGCTCTGTCAAAGACAATATGATGCATAAAAACCTACAGTCATCCTAAAAGTAATGAGCATTATTTTACAATCTAGAAAAGAAACTAGTATTATTACAAAGATTGTAATTAAAAAAACAAACAAAGTAACAGAATATTGTTGAAATGTTACTAAGAGCTTGGTCCTTATACAGAGATCTTTGATTTTTATAAAGGAATGGTACAAGAATTAAACTGTGCCTCCCAAAGCTTTCAGTCCTAAGAGTAACTATAACATCATATTTATAGTCACTCAGACATATACTTTCAACACTGTTTTAATAAATTTCCAGTTGAAATGGTGTCAAAAGATAAAACTAAATTCAAAGGGAATAACACATTTTCTGAGACCTGTAAATATGTAATTTTAAAATGCATTTTCATCAGATATTCAAAAAGGACACTTAATATATTTGTTAAATAAAACATTTTGGGTATATACTCTACAATATAATAGACACACATACACAGCAAGACACATATACATGTATAATAGCAGTTATAGAATTTTAATAGAGCAAAAGGAACAAAATGCAATATAAAAAGGTTAAAAATGACACAATTGACTTGGTTACATTAAGAGTCATTTCATCTGTCTCAATCAATTTTTAGTGTACAGATTCTATCATCTGAACCATATTACTTTTAGTAATGTATGTTGCTAGTTGTTGTTTACTCTTTGTTCTTTTTAACTTATTCGTTTGCAGGTCCACCATCCATCTCACAAATAACTCCCATGGAAGACATTGTTCTTTTATAGGAATGGCCAACCTTAGCTTGGCTTGTTTCTAGCCAGCTTTTCTTAGCTTAAATTATTCCATCTGCCTTTTGTCTCTGGGCTTTCTTATTTTCTTACTCTGTATATCCTACTTTTACTCTTCATGGCTGGATGTGGGGCTGGTGGCTGGCCCCTGGCATCCTCCTTCTCTTGTTCCTTCTTGATCCTCCTTCTTCTCCTCCTATTTATACTCTGCTTGCCAGCCCCACCTATACTTTATTTACCCAGCTAACTGACTTTCAGTTGTTTATGAGACCAATCAGATGTTTTAGGTAGGTAAAGTAACACAGCTTCACAGAGTTAAACTAAAGCAACATGAAAGAATGCAATACCTCTTTGCATCATTAAAAAAAGGTTTCACAGTATAAACAAATGTAACATATCTTAAAATAATATCCTACAATTGTATCTATAAGTGCAATTATAATTTGAAACATCAAAGATATTTGATGTTGCTGAACTGTATAAAGCTAGATGATGTAAGGATTTATAACACATAATTAGGAATTTAAAAAGTTAATATAACCTCTATTATTTTCTTAAAATAACTTTCTTAGGGAAGGGTTTTCTTAGTTTGTTTCCTGTTTCTGGGATAAACAACATGACCTAAAGCAACATGGGAAGGAAAGAGTTTATTTTGCTAATATCTGAGGGAGCAAAGGGCAGGAACTCAAATAAGACCAGAGGTGGGGGTCATTGATGACTACAAGGATTGCTAGGCTTGGTTACTTAGCCCATGTAAAGCCACCTGCAGGCAGGTGGCACAGCCCACAGTGGTTGATTCCTTCCCAAAGAAATTACAATTAAGAAAATGCTCTACAAATGTAGAGAGAGGCTATACCCCAATTTCAGCTTACTCTTCCCAAAAACTCCAGCATGTGTCAGGATGACCAAAACTCATCAGCACAAAGAATAATTAATTCAACCATTGTTTTCATTAATTAGAAAATAATCATTGAATTATTTTGTATAATTAGGTTTCTATCACAAGTATTTTTTAATATTCTCTTGCTTAAAATTATTTCAATCCCATAAAAAAAATATATGAGAGATGTTAAATTAATTGTTTACATGACTATTAAAGTAAGATCAATTGAAACACCTTAAGTATAATTTTGAAGCAAATAACTAAATTGGGGAATTTTGTCAAGATAATTGAGTATAGTGTTGGCTTAGAAATTTTGTCAAACTATTAATGTTGTACATAGTCCTAAAATGGCATTTATTAATCAACTTAATGATTTTGCTTTAATGTATTTCAATAAATAATTTAATAAAATATTAATCGTAGAAATATTTTGGTGAGATAATCTTTTCTGAAGAGTTTACAGTGAAGAAAACTTCAAGATTCAGAAAGAAACTCTTGGATGATGACGGGACTGACACTTGACCTGCTTTTAGACTGATATGAACGTAACAGAATTTCTTGTCATGATTTCGACTTTTTCTGGAAATGAAATAAAAGATGAGTTGGTTTCTAAGTCCATTAACATTGCACACAGACGTAACTAGGTTTCCTCAGCAACTTTCCAGAGGTAGTGGCAAAGCACTGACTTTCCTAGGTGCTGAAGGAAAATTTCTCTTCATGGAGAAATACTGAGATGAAAACAATGCATCTGGTACTTATGGAAAACCCCTGTTGGTTAATTTTTTTTTCGGTCAGTACTATTTTGAAATTCCACCATATACGACCTGATAGAAATAGCCATCTTTTATTAACAAATATGTCCAAGTAAATTTCAATCTTACTTTTGTAGCCTGAAGGCTATGTACTTAGCTTATGCTTTATGGAAACTTTCATAAGATCTTACCCCATTTTTTGGAAAAGCAATCCATCCAAGGTCCCCCATGACAGTGCGTGAATCCAATAAATTCACTGTAAATAGAAAAAAACAACAAACTGAGTATATCCGTATTTCACCCCATTGAGATGGATACCGTGCATATTACTAAGACTAGATTATGTGTTCTTATGATGAATACAAGGGTGACAAATTATTATTATAATGAGAGAAAACAGTTATTTTGTAATAAATGAATGGAGAATTGTAACCAAAGCACTTAAACTATTTATAACCCTAAATCCTGTTGTTATCAAATAAGAGAAAAAGAACAAATAGGAAGAAATAAATAGTACTGAAAAAAAAGTAAAAACTTAGAGTTGACATTAATTTATAGCCTTAAAAGTTATAGCTAAGCTTTTTTCTTTTCCCTCAAAAGCTGCTATGAACTGGCAAATATTAGATTAAGTAACAATAAACATTTTATAAACATATTTAACATTTTCACACTGATAATCAAAACCTTCAATACAAGTTTAAAAGTTTAATTAAAAAACAAATCTATATATTTTTACTCAAAATGAAGAATATAGCAATTCAATGCTTGTTGCTATAGTTCAGAGTACTGTGTATTCCAGATGTCTTCTACTTAGAAACAATTGGGACTTAAAAAGTGGCTCAAGCTGAATTTTTAAGATACGTTATGTCTTGAAGTCATAATATATTTATAAATCCCAGGACTGATATGAATTTCATCATTACAAGGGAATCAACAGTAAGTACACATAGTCACATTGACCAACATATTCTTACACATTGTGCTTGTATTTGGTCATTGGGAAATTAAATCAATTTAAAGGGTAGAGCTAATTACATAATTCAGGTATGGGTATTTTGTTTGTTTGTAACATCTGTTTCTCATAGATTTGTCTAAGCCACAATGTAACTGAACCATTTTAATGGAGCTTGATAGACTGAGCAAAAGAATAGCCATATGTAATTTCTTGAAACTACCTATAACACATACAGGAGATATAATAAATTTATTATTATATCTGCAAGTGTAAGCTTGAAGTATAAAATAAAAAGAGATAGTTGATATGAGTTTCTGCCCTGTCTGATCCCATAGTCATTCAGTCCCAAATAAATACACAGAAACTGTATTATTTGCAGTGCTGTTTGGCCAATGGCTCAGGCATATTTCTAGCTACTTTCTATATCTTATTAACCCATTTCTATTAATCTTTGTATCGCCACGAGGCCGAGGCTTATTGCTAAGTTCTTATGTCTCTCTCCTTTGGCAGCAACATGGTGTCAGGCCAACTCTGCCTTTTTTCTCTCTACATTTAGTTTAGTTTTCTTGCCTGCCTAGCCAAAGCAGATTCTTTATTAACCAATGGTAGGAAAACTGATTCACGGCATTCAGAGGAGAATCCAACATCAAAAGCTGATAGGCAAGGAAATGAATCGTCAGACCTTATCTAGAAAGTAAGAAAATCACTATGAGAGAGCAAGAATCACAACTAAAATTGGAAATTTGGGTATTTCGTTATTTTCTAAAACTTGTAAGCATTTAACATAAAAATTTACTTCATACTACTAAAATCATCATTTTAACCTAATTTAACCATATGGCTTCATATTGTTTATAGAATTGTGAATTCCTTCAAGGATTGTTGCCTTTGCTGAAAATCAAGCATTAAAAGAAGAGAAATTAAACAAATCACAATTATCTTGATCACATAAGTCCTGCAGACATGACACTGTATCTCTCTCTTCAGTAAGAGCCATGCTCTTCATCTTACTGTGTTGTTAGCCTTTCTCGTCTCCATGGGAATAAGGTTACATTAAACATAAATGTCCTTGTCCTCCTTTCAGTGTATCTGGGACACGAGGGCTCTGTCTAGACATGACTAAATGCCAGGGGAGTGAACACTTAATTGTTATGTTTATTCATTTTAATGATTCCTTTGGTTCATCTCCGATATTGAGCAGCAGTATGCCTGTGTAGGTGAGATAAACTAGCTCATATAAACAGAGTGTGTTACGTGCTGTAGTCAGTTGAGCTTCAATCTGCAATCCAAAGTGGTGTGAGTGCATAGGAATGCCTGGAATTGATAAGCAGCCTTCTAGCAGAGCAGCACTTCTCACTGAGGATGGAAAGGGAGCCTATAATTAAGAGTTTGCACTGTTCTTGCGGGATACATGGAATTTGTTTCCATCACCAGTATCAAGAAGATCATATAAGCCTGGAACCTCAACTCAGCAGATGATACCCATTTCTGGGCTTTGCAAGGACCTACCCTCACATGTACATATTTACAAACACAAATACAGAGAGAGAGAGAGAGAGAGAGAGAGAGAGAGAGAGAGAGAGAGAGAGAGAGAAATACACATGCAGAAAAACAAAAAATTAAACCTTGAAAAAGACCAAAACACCAATTGAAGTGTACACACCTGGCTTAGCTCAAATTGTCAATAGATGTGTACCTTATGAATGAATCATCTTATCAGTGAGCTTATCCAGAAGGTGTGTCTGAAGCAGCATTCAAAAGCAGTTACTGGGAGTTGAGAAAAGTCAAGCATGTGGCTAACCATTGCCCTCTAAAAAGCCAAGATACCCAAACAATAATTATGATTTCTAAGTTTCAGTAGTTCCAATGTTAAGAACTACTTTACTTTTATTTTTATAGTGCTATAGAAAGAATATCCCATAATAAAATTTAACATACTTGAAAGTATTAATTTAAAACAAAATGAACACTTATATAAGAATATGAATTAATAAAACAGTAGAGGTTTAATTTACATATAGTAGGGTAGTTTACCCATGCCTTTCCCTTAGATTATACTTCAAAAAAATCAGTGTTAATATGATGGATACTCTTATCTACATTTTAATAGTTTATTAATATTATGATGGAATATGTGAAAGACACTTTTAATAATGTCATTAATGCCTCGATTTCTATACACACACACTTATACATGTATTGTGTATATACATTCACAAAAATTGTAAAGCAGTATTTAAAACAACTGAAATGTAGACAGGGTGCACACAAATGTGAATTTTCCGAAGTTTATTTCCCAGTGACTTTAACAAATTTATTAAAGAGGGGATTGGCAGTAATAGAGTGTAATTTCTAAGTGTCTTCTTTGCTACAATTACAGTAATTAAATTGTTCTGAACAGTATATATGTGTGTTGTAAATTACAATGAATACACAACGAGTATTGATCTTCATTGTACAACTTAATTAAAACTTGTCCTAGAGAAGCCACTAATGAATATAATTAGAGGAAATGTTTGATACCACACTTACTCTGGAAAGCATTAATTAGATATCAGATATTTTGTGGAAAATGTTTTTATTTTGTTATTTATATTTTAAAATGAAACCACACAATGAAACTGAAAAAAGCCTTCAAGGTCATTTTCTCCCTCAAGTATTAGTCGTATAATTATGAGGAAGATGGGCTGATGGTTAGTTAGCAATAAGGAAATAATTTCTTCAGGAGAAATAAGCCCACAGCGATAAATAAGTATGTAATCTACTGCAGATTCTTAGTCAATGTACAAAGGGGAAAACACCTCACTAATATAATGATTTTAAAGTGCTCCTTAAAAGGGTATTTTTGTTGTTTGTGCATGCATGTGTGTGTGTGTGTGTGTGTGTTTGTGTGTGTGTGTGTGTAGCACATGAATATGGGTGTAGTGTCCATGGAGGTCTATAGAGGGCACCAAATCCCACAAAGGTGGCGATATAGGTCATTTCAGACTTGATATGGGTGAAGAGAACTCTGCAAAACTAGTATGTGTTCTTAACTGCTGAGCCATCTATCTCTCCAGCAAGCCTGGTAACTTTTTAATCAGCAAATATATAAGTATTAGCCAAAAATAGATTCAGATAGAAACTATTTCTCAATAATTGCAAGTATACTTTAGTTTTATTATTCAAAAATCAATTTAAATTATTAATCTCAGTGTTTCATGTAACATGAAAATCTTTTAAATAATTTATTTTCAAAAAAGACAAAGAATTGCAAATTTATTTTTGAAGGGACTAACAGACACTAGTAAAACAATTATCAAAAGAACTATGTTTTAAAAGATTTATTCCTCTTAATGTACTTCATACATTCTAACAACTAGAGATAAATATCAATTAAAAATCAGTTATGGGTTTTTGTTAGATTTTTCTAACATCCATAGTTTGTTAAGTACCATTTGATGGTACTTCATTTTCTCTCACATAGAGTTAGCATGAATTATTAAGACCACAAAATGTTGTGGAATACTCAGGAAAAATAAAACAATTCAGTCGCTGAATAGTTAAACAACCAATGAATGATGTCTGATATTGTCACCATCCATCTATGGTCAACAAGGCCTGGGGAAAATGTACAATCCTTGAGGAAAACAAGGGCAATCCAGTGCAAGAAGACATACTTATACTGTTACTGTTCCTTTCCTTTCATGATTTTCACATTAGCAAACACTTATAAGGCCATTTAGACCTCTACTGCTGTGATGGTTTAGGAAAAATGTAAATTAAGAGCAGATAGGACAGCCTTCTTTTTCTCTAAGGACACAGACTTAAAATTCCATAGGGTGCAATACATATTTGATGAATGCTTGCTTACTAAGTTCCTTTCACCACTGCATTCAATTACAGCACACATTTAACTAATCTGTGGAAACAGCCCCACATACACAACTAACTGTCCAGTCTTTCTCCATGGCTCCATTCAGTACAGATGTGATGTTTGACTTCAAAGGCTTGACTTTATAGTTTATCAGCTGCTTCAGGGGACACAGAATAGCTAACAAACACGAGTAGAGAGGAAACAGGCACATGTTTCTCATTGGAAAATTAAATTTGTAAATTGGGTAAAAGTGTTGTTACTGGTTGAGGGATGTTACATAGTTTTATGATATCTTTGACTTGAAGACAGAAATTCATAGCCACACAGAATCTCATGGAAAATGAGTGGAAGAGGGTTTATTTCTCCTCATTTATTCTCAGAAGCTCATGAGCATAAAACTATAAGGAAACACGATATTTACTCATATGTATAAGATGCTGTGCAACTTGATTATACAATCTCTTCCATACACTTGTTTTAGAATCCCTCCACGATGTTCACCAGGAACAATGCTGTCTTGTAATCCTGTTCCGAACCCCAGCATGGAAACAAGGAGCAAGAAAGCATGACACTGGACATGAAGTCTTAATGACAGACTATGAGCCCTAATGCTCGTTCCTGAAATCCCACGTATTCCTAGACACACTTCACTTACTGAGACAACTACCACTAAATAGATCAAGTCCATTCTAACCCAGCAGTGATCTCATTACCTAACAAGCATACATGTGAGTAGTCAGTACTCTTGTTATATTAGTAAAAATATTTCTAAATACACTTATCTACTTTACTTTTAATTTAACTTTTAGTCAGCACTCAAAATAATAGATTTCTTCATGTCGTGTTCACATATATTTAGTTTCACCTGACACTCATCGCAGAAACACACAGTCCTTTCAGCAGTCCCTCAGTCTCTTACCTCATGTCTACCTTTTCCATACCCAGATATCTCCTTTCCAAATTCCTATTACATGTGTTCTGTGCCCCTTCTAATTTAATGGCCTATTCCAAACTCCCTCCATCATATACATGCATACATAAAAATCAGAAGCGAGGGTTTACAAATACAATAGAACATGTAATATTTTTCTTTGTGACCCCTGACTTAAATTGATTAACAGACTTTAAAATAGCATTCGTTTTCTTACAAATGTCATGGGTAAACTTTTTGTGGCTAAATGAAGCACACCCTGATGTGTGTGTATCATGATTTCATTATCCTATTATATTTTGGAGGACAGCTAGGCTGATACCTTTCCCTGGCAATTGTGAGTAGAACAACAGTAAACATGGATGTGCAAATATCACTGTGGAAGAGTATAAAGACCTTTTGGGTATGTGCCCAGGAGTGACGGTGGTGTATCATATGGAATTCCTACATTTGAGGTATTATTTTGTTGCTCTTTGCTTGAGAGAAACCTCCACACCATTTTCAACTGTGAATGCACTTGTATGCACTTCCATCAACAGTGACTAGTTTTCTTCTGTGGACTCCTCCAAACACTGTTGCTATTCTAACCAGGATTTATTTGTTTATTTATTTATTTACTTACTTACTCACTATTAACTGAACAATCTTATTTACTCTTCCAAAGACTAACTATTTAGTTCACCAGTTCATTTAATGATTGCACAGGAACTTTTCGGTGTTTAAATGTTTGCAGTTATTTACACATTTTATTTGTGAGTCAGGTATAGATTATATCTGACTGATTTTTCTCTCATTCTAAACATTGTCTATTCATTCTGTCAATGGATTCTCTTGATTTTCAGGAAACCTTGGTTTATGTAATCCCATTTCTCAATGCATGGGTCTATTTCCTAGGAAACTGTGATTCTTAAAAAAAATTGTCTGTACTTATGTCATGAGACTTGCCCCTTAAATTTTTGTCCAGCAGTTTTATTATTTTACATTTTATACTAAGGTTGTTGTTCTACTTAGACCTTTTATTTTTTTCTGTAGGATTAAAAATATATCCCTGCCAGGTGATGGTGACAGAGGCCTTTAATTCTAACACTCTGGAGGCAGAGGCAGGCCTCTGTGGGTTTTAGGCCAGCCTGGTCTACAAGAGCTAGTTCCAGGACAGGCTCAAAAGCTACAAAGAAACCCTGTCTCGAAAAACCAATATATATATATATATATATTGGGATATATATTTGGGATATATATATATCCCAAATTTCTGCTGCAGGTATATATCAATTGACCTGGATCTTTTATTAAATAGGTTGGGTTTTTTTCAGTGTATGTTATTGGTATCTTTACCAAAAACATGTTTTTATAACTCTGTTCATTTATTTCTAGTTAGTATTTTATGCCCCCTAGGTCTGAGAGTATTTAAGTATTCAAATTAAACTTTTAATTCTCTTCCAATGAGTGTTATATCTATGTTTTCTTTATGAATAATATTAATGAAAAATTGTCACTGCTCCTCTCAATTCCAGCACTACATTTCAGTATTTACCTAACCCATTATAGCCTACATAACCCTCAATTTTCTACCAAAACTTTTCTAATGAACAAAATCCATACACAAACCAATTGCCTCTCTTCCCTACACAGTGAATGGAACTAGGTTATCCAGATACCAGTGTAGTCTTTCTTTTCCTTCATCTTTAGGACCAAACTGAGTGGCTAAACAAATACCACACATTCCCCACCTGTTCTTGATCGATCTCTAGATGACAGGTTCTATTTCATTCTATAAGACAGCTAGCCTGGCAAAAAATCCTTTAGCAATAGTAACTAATTTCACTTCTCTTTCTGTGGTCCCACTATTAAAACAGTTCTGTTCAATGAGCCGTGAAGGGATTTTGCAAGGAAAGGGAATTTCTGAAACCGTTATTGAGCAACAGAACACGGAGAACACAAACCACTCCTGGCTGACCTGGCAGGAGCTGTGTGCTTTTTGGATCAGATCCCAGCTACAGAAAGAAAATAAGAAGAGTGGAAAAGCAAAGCTTGTAGATTAGGAAATATGCTACAATTATATCATAGCTATTGTGATCCATATAACTTGGAGGTCCCTCTCTTAGGACTTTCTTTTATGCAGGAAAATCAATTTTATTACTCATCCTGGTAGATAACATGCTTGCTGTCACTGGCAAAGGTTTGTATCCCAACTGCTAGTATGGGAGCTTGAAGGCAAATTCCTCTTTTGTTTCTAAAGTGTGCTCTTCTTGCCTTGCTTTTCAATAGTTTATAAAAATCTGTTCACAGAATTCTTACCGCTTTTACTCCTGATATACCTGACTCCCCCATATTCATCTTTGAAATTATTTTAAATAATATTTCAATCATTGTATAGCAAGCTCAAAACTAGTCATTACTGCAAAAAAACCTTTCAAATCTTAATTCATTAATTAGTTAAAAATAACTTTCAGTATTCTTTTGATTGTAATTATTTATAATCAATGTAATCAGTATAATCAAACATAACTATTATTGACTGCAAGATTAACCAGTCTTTTTGTTTCAGAATACTATTATTGCTACTAATTTTATAGAGCTTTATTTATTTTTGTTGATGTGTATCTGCTTTTTATGTATCTGTATGTACACCACAGATGTGCAGGTACCACAATGTGATGGCTATTCCTGCCTGTCAACTTGCCTACAACTACAACTAAAACACAAGGAGCTGGGTATGTCTGTAAAGGGTTTTTCTTCATTGAGGTGGGAAGAACTACCTAAAACATGGGCTACAACTTCTGGTAGCAGCCTGTGCAAAAAAAAAAAAAAAAAAAAAAAAAAAAAAAATGGAGGGCAGAAGGACCTGCTCTTTGCCTGTTTGCCCTCACTCTTGCTGATAAATCTATTCCTTCACTGTATTCTGTCATACTTCTTTGTCATGCTAGCATGTACTGAAAGCCAGCTGAGAAGTCCAGGCTCATGAACCCAAAATGATTGGATTCTTGAACATTCTATTGGGAGACTGGGATTGTTGAAATAGTTGGACTACAGTCTTTAGGCTCACC
This sequence comes from Alexandromys fortis, assembly GCF_014885135.2. Lineage (NCBI taxonomy): Eukaryota > Metazoa > Chordata > Mammalia > Rodentia > Cricetidae > Alexandromys > Alexandromys fortis. The sequence continues at coordinate 37,780,570 of NW_026067949.1, forward strand.
CTAATAAACCCAATCTATGGTATATCAGTTCTATTTCTCTAGGGATTCGTGAATAATACACACCGACAGCAGAAAAAGAGTATCATATTCCCTGGAACTGGATTTACAGGTGCTTGTGAGCCACTCAATGCTGCTGCTCGAAACCAAACTGAGGTCCTCTGAAGAATAATAAGCTTTAACAACTGAATTAATCTTAAGTCTCATGCTATTCAATTTTATACTTTTTAGATGTTTTTACTGTTAATAACAACAATTCGCTTGCTGATTTTCAAATTTAATTACCAGTATTTACAACAGAGAATGGATAGCAGTGGTAGGGTGAGTTTTAATAGAAATGCATTCTCAGAATTGTGAATGAGTACTGAAGTCAAAAGGCATAACCCAATAAGATGGAAAGAAAGAAATTCACCACTCATGTCTACTGGCGAGTCTGTACAAGATGTTTAAGCAGAGCTAACACATAAATCTACTGACGGCTAGATTATGAGTAATGAGCAATCTGCTACCGTCACAGGACACATAGCTTGAAAAGAGCAGTGCCATATGTTTTCAGTGACTACCTTGTCGGGTATGGCAACTATGTTTGTGAAATCTCTGATATTGTTTTCATCTTCTCTAAGAAATGTCAGCCTCGCATGACTTAAGAGTTTAAGAGTTTCTAATACAGAATATTCTTCCTAAGCAAATTCTTTATTCTACATGACTGTGTGTAAAGTGATTTTTTTGAAGGCATCCCTTTCAAAAACAGAATGTTGAAAGTCTAACACTTGAAATAAATGTGCTTCTACACAATTAAATCTAAGAGCGCTTCATGGCACAGATAATGTTCATTATTCCTTTAATACTAGTTTTGTTGCTGTATAACCTCAATGAAAATGATTTTTGGTTTCAAAGACTGAATTCTTATATCTGTAACATCAGTGATTGAAACTAATAAAATTATATGTGTCTGTACTCATACATTTTATCACTTAATCTTAACACTGATCTTTTGGTATGTTATGCTCCTCCTTTTACAGATAAGGAAATTGAAGCTGAGGAAAGTTAAACAGGCCAATGGCCCAAGGTCCCAGAACTAATATAAGTGTATATCTGGAATCTAAATCCACGTTATCTCATCAAAGCCTTTTTTTTTTCTTATTTCTCTATTGAACCCGATCCAGTGTCTGACTTGTTGTATACCACGGTTGGATACCTCTAAATAGTTGCCTTCTGTATAATGACTTTTATTAAGTTAATGGGTTATGAATAGTATGGTACTGATGCCAGCATCTCTCATAACATCCTTAACATATTGTATGCAAGGCAAAACGTTGGAACTGGTGAAAGGAATCAAGAAAGCACTTCCCTTGAAAGCATGAGGACCTGAGTTCAATCCCAATGACCTAAAGAAAAGTGTCAGTCATAATGGTGTGCACCTGTAGTATCAGTGCTAGGAAGGAGGTGAAAAAAATCAACCCATGGGATTGACTAACACATCCAGGCTAATCAGTGTGCTTTGGAAAGGAAAGTCCTTGTTTCAAAGAAGATATATAGCCTCTCCAAGGATGTTACATAGGTTGGTCTCTGAACTCCATGAATGTACACATACATGTTCCCACACAAAATACATAAATACAACATCCACATTTTTAACAAGGTGAAAAATTCAAATGGAGTAATCGTAGTAGAGCAGATGTGAGTCCCGCTCGCTGGAGAATCAGATTTCCTACTGCATTGTTGACAGCAAGTTTTAAGTTGCAAAAAAGAAGAAAAGTAAGCAACAAAATATCAATGAAAGTTCTTTCCTTAATATCTGATTTAGATAGATATTATTCTCTATGCACCTGAGTTGAAGAAATATTGGATCCATATCAGTTCAAACTTTTTATTCTGAAGTATCAAAGAGATTAAAAAATAGAATAAAATGGATGGTGTATATAAGACAGTTCTATGTTTTTACTCATTCCGTATGTCAGGACCTAATTGGCCCTCATTCTTTATTAAATAATATAATATATAATTATTTATTTTCTGGGCTTCAGGTTAGAATAAGTAATGATTGGATCTGAATATATGCTGATAGAGAAACTGTCACAAATGCATAGATATAGTCTGTGAGTTTAGTATATATTTGTCTTGGTATTTATTTTTATTTTTTATTTATGTGTATGTATGTGTGTGTGAGTGAATATATGCCATGTGTTTACTGGTGTCATACATGTAAGAAGAACATTCTGGATCCATAAATATTCCCAAAGTCAGGAATTTTGAAGGCATAATTTTCCTTGGTAACATTTGCAACTTATGACTGAAGCCAATTCAAGATACATTAAATATTATTTGAAAAGATAATAGGAAATATTAATCATATACTTTGAGTATCAATCTGGAAATCAAAGTGTATAATTATTGAATATAGCCTTTGCTGTATTAGAATATTTATTTTTCTTGTACTATTTCTTTTACATATATAGTGATGTTACACAATAATCTATTCCATTGTTAACCTTTAAGTGTTTTCACACTGTCTCATACTTAATAAGTAATAAAAATCATTTATCCTGAGCAGTAATCATGTTTCTCCTCATACCCCAATCTCTCACTATAATTTAGATAAAAATTGTCTTGCAATAATATATTCATTTATATTAAATATATATTAAGGCTTAGTCGTAACCTACCGGAAGTGGTGGAAATAAGTGACAGAAATGAATGGAAGACATTATGGTCATCAGAGTTTGTTCATAAAGAGAGGATTTACAATGGATTATTTGAATTTAGAATCATCATGGAAATTTACTTCTAATAATTTCTGTGCCTGTATTTGAAGAAATGTGTAACTTCAGGTGGAATGTCAGTGACATCATGCAAGGGACTGGGGCAATAGACTGCATATAAAGGAAAAAATGATCTGCATCCCTGCATTCACCTCTCTGCTTTTTGCCTGTGGACACTTATCTGAGAAACGATCACACAGGTCAGCCACCATGCTTCTGTCATGATGGAGTGTCCCCATAAAGTGTGAGTCAAAATAATCATTTCCTTGCTTACGTAATTCTTCCCTGGATTTTGGTCCTAGCAACAACAGAAGTAACTAATATAGTAGGATTCCAGTCCCTTTTTGCTATGATATAGTTTGTCTTGTTCCACTCTTATTCATCAATCATGACGTGCCACTTCACCACAGCACCAAACTGATAGAGCCAATCAATCATGATCAAAACCTCCAAAGTGATGAGTCAAACCAAAATGTTCTTATAAAAAGTTCTTATAAAAGTAGATCATCCCTCGGTATTTGCTCTAATGATTCAAATCTAATACAGACTTTTCACATTAGAATGAACGGCAAGATTTTGAAAATCTGAGTTCCTTGGGTCCTTCTAAAGCACTAGGATGAGAATGAGACCTAGAGGAGAGAAGACCACATTCTAGAAAGCACACCCCTACACATCTATCCTGATATGTCTGTATTGAACTAATCTTGGACAGCTTAAGGCCTAGGCTATGCCTTAGTGCAGTGAGACGAACACTCCTCTCACAGAGTTGAATTATGGTGGCAATATAAAACTTCAGCGGGTCTCTAAAACAGCAATCGATCTTGCTATGTATGTCATTGCAGATTAGCAAAATTCTAATCCACACATCCCATTTTGAGTACATCTCTTTTATGTAAAGTTATTCTAAAGCATAAAATAATTACTGATATCCTGACATTATCAATGTTCTCAGATTGGCTCAGATAAGACCTCTGGGTAGAAAATGTTGTTTCAAAGTAGTCTATACCACAGATTGCAGTTTAGTTTTCTTGACATATTTAAGATGGTACTTTATCACACTGCCTTCTGTACAGCCCTCCCTTTCCATATTAGCACTCTTACTTGAAAAAAAGAACCCACAAACCTCAAAGAAGAAATCTTAGATACCCATTTGGGAAAAGAAAAGGAGATGCAAAAATGACATCCATGAAATCTATAACTAGATGTAATAGCTATATGTGTTGGGTTTGCAGTGAATCATTTTCAGTGAAAATTTCTGGACCTAATCAAAGAAGGGGAGGTAGGAAAAGAAGGAGTAGTAAGAGGAAAGGGGAAGGAAGGGGAGGAAGAAGAAAAGATGCAGGGGAGAGGTGAGGAAGAAATAAGAAGAAGAGAAAGAAGAGGAAGATAATTATATGTGCATGATAAAGAATTATACCTTTGAAAAACATTGATAAAATTAAATCCTTTTCTTTACACAATACAGAAGTTCCTATCAAAACAAAATCACTTCCACATATTTTGAAACTAAAAATAGTTACTTGTGTTGTCCTTCTCTATTCCAAACTAAAATACTGTTTCCATCATCATCTTTTGAATTCATGGGTCAATTTTCTAGTGAACTGACAGATTTTCAGTGAGGAAATGAGAGCTGTAATCAAATATCAAAACTTAAATTTTCTGTGAAAGTCCCTCAGTATCAATGGCAGTCATAAATTTTCAATACAAATTTTCCACGTTCTTTCACATATATATTCATAATATTCCAGAGGGTATTGATGTTTTCCGAGACACATGCTCTTTCTAGAGTATGATTTCTTCCTTGAGAATTATTAGCATAAGTAAAACACAAATCATAATAATAGTAACATTTAGAGGAATGCAATCTCTGGCTAAATTGGTATAGTTAAGAGCTTCAGCAATTACATGCAGACACTTTGTCAATTTAAGTGCTCTGTGACCAACTACAAACTATTGAATTATACCAAGATCAACTTCCCTCCATATTAAAATTATCAGAATCATTGGGGTAGTTTGAGAATTATAGTTTTCATAGTCATCCAATGAGTCTTCATAGCAATATTTTCATATTTTCACCCTACCTGTGAAGTGACTCAGTTCAAAATAACTTAGTGAAAAGAACCATATCTGATATTTTATGCAGTTGTTACTAATTGAGAGCAAAATAAAAGGCTATTGTCTCTGGGGGGGATTGTTAATTAAACAAACTAGCCATAAATGACCAAAACTGTACTTGAAAAGTTAATTATTTCCCAAGCAAACTTATGCTTCAGTACTAATCTATGCACACAATAGTTGATGCACTTCTTACTGACATTTTCTCTTAAACATTAAGAATTCCCATGACACTATGAATCTACAGCGCTTCATGAAGTATGTAGCAGTGAATGTAATTTAGGAAATGGAGTAAATGAAAGAGTAATTCTTTCCATCCCCCCAAATTACAAACAGATGTTTTGCATTAATTGCTTCTCTAGATGTAAGGTTAAGTCATACTTTAAATAGAAAAGAACGTTTTTATTGTGGGTCAATAAAAGTAACCATAAGAAAGTGACAAAAATAAAACAAAATTCAATTCAGCCACAAAGTGCTAATCACAATAAACATACAGTATTTCATATATATATATATATATATATATATATATATCACTAGATATTTAATATTTGTTATACATTTTGTTAATTTCAAGTAAATTATTTTGATAGCATATATGTTGGTATTAGTTTACTGTGGTGGGTGACATCTCAGTTTACTACAGGCCTTATAATGTTCAGTTGGTAACATTTCAATTTACTACAGGCCTTATAAACCAAATTCTAACTTCTGTTAATTATGGATTTAGGAAAAAAGTTACATTGGCTCCATCAAGTATAGACTACCACAGTGAAAGAGTGGCTATTAAAAATAGCAGCTTTAAGCCACTTAAAGATTTGGTTCATAGTATTCATTAATCAAGCCTGGATTTATAGAGTACTTCCCAGATGTTCCAAATGGAAAATTAGGTTTTGGATCTGACTCCCAATGGGCTTCCAGACAGATATGCTTTCCCCACAGTGGTGCTCAAATAAATGCAAGAACCAAGACATCCTACTGTCAGTTTTGTTGGAATTAAATTGTTTTTTGTTGGAAAATTATATGACCTTCTGTTTTTACTGAAATCCAACTTTAGAGAACCATTTCCCTGATTAACTTTTGCTTTCATGGGATTTCTATTCTGAATAAAGATCAGAAAGGCATAAACAAGTGAAAATAGAATTACATGTGACAGACAGGTCACGTGAGGAAAGAAAATGGGAACTCAAGCTTGGGGGATGTCTGTACAGACCTAGAATAAAAATCTAGCAATATGTGAGAGGAAGGGTTGACTGTGTTCAAAATCCCAGGGCACTGAATGAAGATAAGGCGCCTCACTCTTCTTCCGTAGCTCGGTGATGGTGAACTGGCAAGAGGTATGATTCTGAAGCACACACAATTAAGGTTTGATTTTTAACCTAAGTGTGCTGAAGGGAATTGAAAAGCTTTACCCAGGAAGTAGATAAGGGCTCTTTGAGCTACTGAACTACAGTCAAGTCTTTTTCTTCTAGTATTTCTATTTTCAACAAATAAAACAGTCCTCACTACCTAATGCCCTGCTTCATGCCAAGTTGCCATCCCACAGTTCTTGAAGATGTAATATTTAATACTGCCATACTGTAAGTCAGAAAATTTACAAAACACTTTAAAGATATGAACTAAATCTATACAACCATAAAGTGAATGAAAATGGGAACTCACGCTCGGGGAAAGCTGTCTGTACAGACCTAGGATAAAAATCTAGCAATGCGTGGGTGGAGGGGTTGACTGTGTTTAAAACCCAGGGCACTGAAAGTAATAATAATACCACTTTACAGGCTAGAAAAGAGATGCAGAGAAGTTGTGTGGATTGCCCAAGGTGCACGGCTCTAGAAAGCTGAACGATGTCTAGAGTCTGCATCCTTACACCTTCATGGCACATCTGTAAATTTGGTACTACTTTGAGGAACAAAAAGTGTTAGTTTTTGAAAATTTCTAGCATTTTAAATAAATTCTTTCTTATATCAGATCCTTTTGTAATAGTAATGAATTCCCCTAATGTATCCTACCTATAAGGGTATTTTAGTGAGAATCATAGGAACAATACTTTTATAATATAAACAACTTTCAAAAAAATAAAAAAAGAAAAAACAAAAAAAATAGACAACTTTCAAAATTATTACAAAACATCCTACCCAAATTTAAAAATAGTGATAATTGGTTTTTAGTAGAGACAAGAGTTGCCTAAATTTTCCATTGAATCTTTAGGTGATATTTCTTATTATGAGGTATACTGCATGAAAAGTAGAATTTGTTATATGTTGAACAAAATTTCAAATGTCCTTTGTATTCCTAGTAAAGCAACAGAAACTGTTCTTCCGCAGATAGTACTGTTTAGAACCTAGCCTGGGCTTAGGATGGCGGATGAAATCTGCCATCTAAAATTCTAGAGAGAAATTAAGAAGGCAAAGAACAAAAATGTTCAGTTAAAAAAAGAAGATACAGGAAGAGAGCTCACTGCATGCTAATGGACACTGACTATGAAGAAAGCATTGTGTTAATCTAAAATATGTAACCATTAATTAAGTATTCCTGGAAAACGCGATTATCAGTAATAGTGAGTATGGGAAGGAAAATCTCCAGAATTCCATCTACCTTCATCCTAAGTACTTTGACTCTACTTGCCATTGTCTTTGAAATAATACTCTACGAGGAAGACTAAACGTAAGAATGACTTTGGTTACTGGATGGCAAAATAGTCTATTGCACCAAAAGTTGAGAACAGTGCCAGATTACCTGAGTAAAAGAGGTGAGTGAACTCCCACCCAGCTTGATACCCCACTTTCTGCATGAAGGCTGTACCACTTTCACATGAATAAACTGAGGCAAGCTATTTAACTATACATACTACCTCATTTTCTTTAAAATAAAATGGTGATAATGGAGATTTCCTTGATTCATTTAGAAGAAAATAAACACATGTAAATCACAACAATGACCCATGGTCTTAAAGCAACAGTAAATGATAGCTTTAATCCTGACTAAAGCATGGGCATTGATGAGTATGCAATTTCTCTTCTACAAGTAAATCTAAATGATATGTTCCAAACAGTCTCATGTTTTGTTACGGTCTCCTGTGTGCAAAAGAACAGCCTTCTAGTAATTACATTAAAAACTTTCTGGAAATATAAAAACCTACTCATATTTCCAAGAAATATGGTTAATATGCATGTCATTGTAGAGAAAAGTGTTCTGGGAAAAGGGAAATTGAAAACTGTATTTAAATCTGAAATCAGGGGTGTCAGATCTTTATCAAGAAACATTAAGCATAGTTCCCTCCTATCAATTTTCAAGACTGGGAGGGCAGTAAATTTAATGATCATCTCTCAAAATATAAAGTTGCTATTTATATTTTTATATTTTACAATGCATGCTTACAATGCATAGCAAACTAGAACATATATAAAGTTATTCAAAACAATAGCATTTGATGGCAAAACACTGAAAATTGACTCATATATCTCTTGATGTATTTTGTGGATGATAAAATGTGGATGTGTAAAATAAAACGCAATAATGCAGTCTATGATACCTGTACTTATATATTTTCTTTATCTCCTAGGCAAACTCCCAAATTTGTCACTAGACAAAGAAACCCACACATATGGTTCATTTTTATTTTGTAGATGTGTATGGTATATTTTCTGAATTCCTTTATTAGATTTCTTTCCTAGTACAAGATCTTTTTCATCTTTTATTTCAAGAGTTATGATGACCCGTGACTGAGAAATTACTTCTCAAATACCCCATATCTCATGTTGTGTGAAAAAAGGAGAACTGACATTTGTTGTTTAGCTATATAACTGTAGCAACTTTACTCAGTGGTAGAGGTACTTTATTTTCTCCTCAAACCGATTCTGTGAATAGCCCCTACCATTTCCATTTTTATTGCGTAGATACTGAACGGGCTATTTTATTATGTCTCATAGCACATGGCAGAACTTCAGTGTCTTTGTCTTTAAACTCCTCATTCTTATCTATGGTAGAAGAGGTGCCGTAGTTGGGAAACTGATAGCAACTAGGCACAGAGCTCAGTGGCAATGACTATATCTATACAGATGGGGCATTATCAATGATTGCCAAGATCCACATTTCTGCCAAATCAGAAAAAAGAATAATCTTTATATTTATTTTTATGAAAGTCCCATTAAACAATACTTACTTTTATCCTGACTCAATCCAGCAAACAGCTAGGTGACCCGCGGAGAGCATTTACTCGGCTCCTCTCTAAGACTTTCTGTGCTCTTTCATGTTTTTTTTTATTTTTTCTGCAAAGCTCCTCCAATTAAGAAAGTGTTTCATTCCATTTTCCCCTACTGCAATTCTGTGAAATGTGGATATATTTCTATTATGGAGAAAATATTCTGAACTAAACTACCACAAAATAAAATGAATTATCAAAGAACATAATAAGTGAAGGAGATTAGCACCAACAAATTTGATTTCAAAATCCAAAGATGTTTTCCCTCATATTCCTGTCAGTTCCTAACACTTAAATCTCTGCTTACTTGGTTTCAAGAACTTCAATCAAACCCAATGACTCACACCCGCAGTCCTTTGTTTGTTTGTTTTTCAATACAGGGTTTCTCTATGCAACATCTCTGGCTGTCCAGGAACTCACTCTGAAGACCAGGGTGGCTTCAAAATCACAGAGATGTACCTGCCTCTGCCTCCAATGTGCTGGAATTAAAGATGTGGGCCACCACCACCCGACCCCACATCTGCAGTTTTAAAAGAGTTATTTAGATTTGTTTCTGTTGTTTCTCCCCTGATTTCTCACAAGGTAAATAAAGAATGTGGTGGTTGAAAACTAGATATTGTTGAAGTCCTTCAAACAGAACAGTTCTTCAGTGTTCTCTCCTGCAGAAGGATGGCTGTGGAGTCCTCCGTGCTGAGTTATTTCTATATTGTCTTCCCTGAAGCCCTTCTACGAAAGTAGTTTGCAGTGTTATCATGTGTATCATTGAGAAGCCTTTGCCACCTCTGTAGCCTTTACAGAAGGGAAAGGCTCTGGAGGAAATCTAAACTTGGCTCACATGGCAAGTTTCTGTTGGGCACTGTAGGGGCTGAACTGGTGCCAACTGAATTTACCTGCTGAGTTAGTGTTTCCACAGAAAAGACATTAGCACATCCTGACATTGTCCTGCTAAGGCAAAGGGAGTTACCTTTTAAGAAAGGCGAAACTGACAGAGATGTCTTAAACATTTCTTTTTCTGTTCTATGAATTAAGTAAACAGCATATGATTGAGTTAGTTGCAATCTATTACTTAGGTAGAGGATTCTTCTACATTTTAATTAAGAGAAATGTCTTGTCTTCTTAATATGCATTTTAAAATTGTGAGACCTTTAGGGGAAACTGAGCACAGCAGGCCTGCGTTCTGACCCTCTTTTCTGTGCTGTCTTCCTCGATGAGAGGAGGGACAAGGCAAAGAAAATTGAGAGATGCTAATAAGCATGAAAATACTATGAGGAAAAAAAGGCAGCACCCACCTATGAGTGGAAGAACAGACTGTATTTTCTCCAAATCATCCAATACTTAGCCTGAAACATGTTTCCCAGTAGGAACATTTTCTCACAAAGCATATGCAAAATATTTCAACCTTCAGGTTTTGGCTCTTTGAGGATTCTTGGTTTTCAAAATCTTTTACAGAGAGCTATGGCCCATTTTATTTAAACTGAAGACAAACGTAACTGATGAAGGAGATGACCTGGGCAATAATCGAGCCAGGGAAAAATAAATAGAATGATCACAAACACTTAATGCCATTTACTTAATCCGCTGTGTCTTAGGCCACAAGTGCTTGGCATGAAATGAAACAACTTATTTCATAAAGAAATAGAACTGTAAAACTTTAAATATATGAAGTACTGGGAACTGAAGAGTCTCTTTTTTTTTCCAGCACATTGTTGTGTCTTCAGAACCATGGCGAAACAAAAATAAAACCAAACTCTGTGTGCAAGTATGAATGACATGTTCTTTTAAAAGGTTTATAAAGAGCCCAATGCTTTTATTTTTGAGTTTTTATTGTATCATATTTAATTGTCCCCACTCTTCCTTTCAGCCTTGCTACAACCTTTCCATGATTCCTAGCACATTCACTGACATCCTACCAAAGTTATTATTCAATCTTAAGTGAATGCATAAAGGTAAAAACCATGAATAGTCACTGAGAACTACAGAAGGAAGAAGGCATGACCTAGATATGACCCCATTCAACAAAGGGTTGTATGTTCTCCCATTGTATAAGAAATAATTCAAATGATATTAATAAAGTCGCTCCTAAGGTGATAAGAGACTAAAGGTTGTGCACCCTATAGGAAAAGAAGAGCTACAGGAAAGTTTAATTACGCTCAGAACCTGCTAGGTTTTATTTAAATGGAACACAGCTAATTAGTACTCTAAAGGCAAAATACACACACACGGGTTTTCAGAAGATTTTCAGGGAATGTGTCAGGCCTGATTCTTTATGGTTTCCGAAAACCACTAAAGAACAAAACCATTTCAAAAGTCAAAACTAAGATGATATCAGTTAACAAATGTCACCATCCAAGATCATAAATATCTTTTGCAAACTTATAGTATGGGTCCAACTACATTAAAGCTTTATTACTGTAAAACCTGGCATCCTCATTAAGGAAGTCAGATAAAAAATTTGAGCTTTGAGAAAAATAAAAAAAAAATACTATAGTAATTACTAGACATTTGGCTATATATAGTTCATTTTGTTACATATATTAAGTAATATCTATTTTTATTTTTTATTTACTTTTGCACTTGCAGAGGCAGTTAATATCAGGTAACAATTTAGATCAAAGTTAAATAAGTTAAATAGAAATTTAAAACTGTGTACCACAAAATTAATAAAAGTACTATATGTAAAACATTCAATTTTATATTTTCTTTTATATTATCCTAATTATGTCCATGTCGCTGCTTAATGTGGTAAGAACAATGAGTTTAAAATAATTCCTTGTCTATATAAAACTTCTTGATGCCGTTTATGATCTAATTCAGTTTACTTATTGCACAACACCATTTATGGCATCAGTGATCTCTCTATTAATATCTATTAAACTCATGAATGTGTTATCAAATATGAAGTAAGTGGATATACTTTTAAAAGTCTTATACTGCCATTCATTCTGTCTTGTCCAAAACTATAACATATAGTAATATTCTTGTTTTAATAGTCTTATATATTAATATTAGAAATACTAACATAGAAAACAAAGAGACATTTTCTTATGTCCTTTGAAATCTTTGATAGTGAAACAAGATATCTAAAAAAAATGATCATTTATATATTGCATTAAACATTTTCAGTGAAACCTTCAGGCAAGATTATCATAGTGATTGAATGTTAGGTTTCTAAAAGCACTAAAGTGATACAGTTCTTTCAAGTAGTTTCTTTCAGTAGTAACGCTATGTAATGCTTTAAAATTTGTTACTGACTGCATCAGGAAATATCCTTTTATTTATGTTTCCCATGTGTATTATGTCTCACTGAATAAGGACATTTTCTTGCTTATTTTAAGTGTAAACATTATTAAACTGTATCCAAAAATCATGAACCACTTCAATCTGTCTTCAGTAAATCTCTAGAGCTCTTTTGAAACCTACCTTTAAATACACTGTGGGTGTGCGTGTGTGTTCATTTACTCTTGAGGCTCAAATAGAACACACAATATTTTACTAGCAAACAATTTTCAAATTACTTGTATGCAAGGATATTAATTTTCACAAGCAACTTCTTATGCATTTATCTGGTCAAACATGATAGCATGTGTCTCTCTTTCCCTATTGACGTATATCACTGTATGTATAGAACAGCAAAAAACACTCTCAGTTTCTAAGTTCTCCATTTCTACGTTTCACTTTCATGCTTCTTTATATTCATGCTCCTTATGGTAAAAATAGAAATAATGCACTTTAGTAATTAATAAATAATTTTATATTCATACTTCAATTAATTCTGATACTTTATAAAATTTTTGTGAGGGTATTTATTATAAGATTTCCAATATCATCATAATATTCAGCTAAGTAAATACATCAAACTAAAACTCAACTTGTTTACAAGTAGACTACATCTGCTAATTTAAATTAAAAGGATGGCTTTTAAAAGAAGTTTGAAGCACTTTTTTAGACTTAATTTTGACCCCGGAAATAAAAAGTTGCTAGGGTCAGTTAGTACAATCATGGACCCTCATGTTCTGTACTTACAGGAAACTGTAATATGGTTTTCTCAGTTGAAAAAGAAATTAGTTACCCGTTGCAGCAAATGTCTTAAGAAGCACACCAACAAACGATAGATAACACAATGATAAAGTCAACAGCCAATATACTAGCTGGGAATAACAGAGCCCTGCTAGTTTTCTGTCCGTGACATTACTGAATCAAATGCTTTGGGAATGTCTCTCTACAAATAGCTAAGTCATTTAGGGTTGATATTTTCTGTGCAGTTGCCATGTACTCTAAATGCTCACAATTCATAACTTATTGTGAGTACTTAAATATGGTAAATAGTGCATTTCTAAATATCAAAATCTGTGCACTAGTGTTCGTTGATAAGAGTTTGTGCATAGCCTTTACAACGATCTGGTGTGTACCCAATCAGAAAGAAACTAACCAACCAATCAGAAAAACAAATAACAGAACTGCAAATCTTCTTCTATCTATGCTAAAAATATGGTATGTAGGTTGAAATTTTAAGAGCGTTACTATACCGAAAGTCTGGGAATTGCTATACTTCCCCCCTCCCGGTTTTACGTAATGAAATGAAATCATCTTACCTGTCACCCTGATACCAAGGAAGAGCTTAAAATGTCAAGATTCCCACCCCAAACCTTCATGGTTTATTAAGCAAAAAGCTAAAACTCTCCATGGTCCCTTCTGGTTCCAACAACCTATGATTCAAAGGGATGTAATGGCTCTCTTTTCTTGTTCAGTAGTGTCCTGGTGAGGGAACAATTTTACTGTCCTTTTCTGTGGGGTCCTGCCGGTTAATCTAAAAGGAAATGAATTACAGCAGGAAGACAGGGCTACAAAATGAAGCCATTTAGTTTTACAAGTCTATTGTGTCCTTACATATGTTTTATGGGCCTGGTTCTATTATAAGTTAAAAAAAAATCCTAAAACAAACTTCACTTTCAGTCTCTTTCCAGTGAAAGTATTTACTGTTTTATGGTTGTCTTTCAAGTTTTTTTTTTTTTTTTTTATGCCAATTTCCCCTCTTCTGTGTTTCTTTCCCAAGAACCTTCTAGCCCACTTTCTCAAACACACAAAACATTGAGAGACAAGGAACTGGACTTTTCAAATCCAAACTGCTGACAACTGTCAGCACTTTACTGAGGCATTACTGACTGTGGCTTCAATGAAATAAGCTTGATTCACTGAGGGTGAATCATTTTCAACGCAGAGCTGTTCAGCAGTAATTGGCCAAGAATCCCTGCTGTGAAAAGCACTTGTCAAATAATGCTTGTTTACAAATATATCTCCAGACAGCAAAAAGTGGCAGTTATTGAATAAGTTCAGGGCCACCTCCAAAAAAATCAGAATTGTTGGTACAGACCCTTTTCTTATTAAATTTCCTAAGAGTATTCACTTGTTGATGCACTTTCTAATACTGTCTTCCTAGGTCAGTCTGAAAAAAAAAGTCTTCTGCTAAAATGTTTGAAATTATTTTCATTTTTAGTAGATTTGTCTTTCTTAATGCAGATTGTTTCTTTCAAGTATGGTTTGGTGAATAAATATTGATTGTATAATTGGTTTAGAATGCAGTTACCTATGAAAGATGAAGATAAAAATAACTGGACTAGCAAGCATAAATGATAATTCACATTTATTTCTTCTTGTCTCATATTTTATCACATAATCGTGTAATATATATTCTATATGTATAACATGCACACACCCATATTTGACCGAAGAATCACTAAACATCTCTGTAAGCTGTAGACAGTCAATTTTATTAATCAATTTATTAATAAATTTATGTCATACCAAACAAATATTTCTGCACTTGATCTTCCAAAGCTCTTCTAGAAAAAAAATAAAAAAAAAAACAAGTTGAAGTTGTATTTTATCTTATCCATTAAATGAATAATGGAGAGTGGTGCTAGAGTCTTTTTATTATGTCACCGCTCCACGTCTAGGAGCAGTGGTAAAGAAAACGTAAAGCTGAAAAGAATCCAGATTTCACAAAACAGGCGGGTCTCGGGTGGTATTAAAGATAGTATCCTGTCGGGTAGCAAAGGAATGAGTTGGACACACAACCTCAAATAGTACTAAAATGAAATTTTTAGTTATGCATCACAATATATTCCCCAAACAGCAGGCACACTTGCTTTTAGGTGTCTTCAGAGCACCAGGGGAAAAAGAGAGCTTGCTGTTTTTAGACCCTCCAAACCTCATAGGCATGCAACCACGTCAGCTGTGTGCTCTACTGGCCTAGCAGGGAAGGACGGTGCAACCTGTGGGTGTATAAGCTCATGCTAGCTGGGTTCCAGCCCACGAGATGCAAGTTTTGCTTATGGCACCTTCGGAGACTTGCGCTATTTCCGCACTTCCTTCCGCTTGCATCCATCTCCCTTAGTCTTGACCCTTGTTCACACTGTGTGTCACACTCCTTGAGAATTTATTTCTCCAGTTCCCTTATAAAGACTTCCTGGAGTCCACTTCCTTTCCCCATCACACTCATGGCAAGGGAGTCGTAGATCCCTGGTTGGAATTACTATGTAGAGGAAAAAATGACTGATACTACCCTTGAATCATTTTGCAGTTCAGTCAGGATGGTCCTTTGGTTGGAATAAAACAGTTAAAAGCTCCTCCTTCCTCCTCCCTCCTCTTTTCTCCTCCTCCCTGCTCCTCCCTCCCCTAAAGCCCCCCTTTCTTGCATTAGCCCTTTTACAGCCTTTAGACTTCTAATCTAATGGTCTTAGCGTAAGACATTAATAAAAGATCCAAGTCTAAAAACAAACAAACAAAAAAATACATCACTTTATAAAAACTTTACAAAGGAAAAAAAAAGCAACTTGTTTGGCTTAAAGCGTGTCTTATTACTGACAGATATCGACAGATACACATATTCCTCTAAACAGATGTTGAATAATAAACATAGTGAGAGAGTCAGTGGGGTGGGGTGTGAGTCTCCATCTGCCCTGCTTTCACAGGGCTCCCTGGGAACTGGCAACTCTGGGGGTTACTAGCTCAGCGTCTTCTACAGCAGACTGAATCCATGCTAGTCACGAGGGCATACACCACTCTGCTGCTGCCGCTTCATCTTTTCGGGTCCAGCATCTCCCATCCCCAAGTGCAAGGGTTTATTTAAGGTTTTAAACGTCAGGCGTCTCATCCACAGCCCAAAGCTAAACCCCAGGCTTCTAGACAAGAGGACAGGGGTTTGACGTTTCCACTGTGGAGAGGACCTCTCCTCTCCGTGTGACAAGGATCTGGTCTGAGATGCTGACTGTCTTACCCCTTGCTCCACCCTCCCCCTTGTGAAGGCTTAGACCCTTCAGCTGAGACCAGAGAGAGACATGAAGTGTGAACGAGGAGCAGCGGATCCTAGAGTGACTGAGAGGACCCCAGGCAAAGCCCTAAAATGGAGCAAGACTGTTATCTGGCAGGCTGAGACCAGCTCTAGTGAAAGAACAGCAGCACAGGTGGTGTTCCTGACTCCAGATTTACTCTTGCAGAGGAAGGCAAACAGTCCGGAGCAAAGAACTGCGGATAGGAGGGTTGGGTACTTTATTCAGGACCTGGTGCCTTCTGGCTAGGACAGATCTCCTCTCAGGAAGCCTTAGTGGGTTCTGTGAACAACTTCCAAGCATCCACAATGCCTGTCTCCTCTAACACCACCCTACCTTCCCGCCTTCCTCTCCCTTTGCTGTGGGGTGTTAGGGACCCCCCCCCCAATAGAAGGGCACCCATCAGTTTCTGCCCTTCATTTTCCCCTCTTTTTAAAAATTAAAGCTCTTGCTACTCAGGCCGGAATAGTAGTTAATGGTGCCCTAAATGATAGATAGCTCCCGGGGCAGGCACTTTCTCCAAAATAAAAGCACCAATCACCCTAACATCGTCTTCAAACACCAACATTAAATAATGGCTCTAAAACCCCCACTGATCCTAAGAGCCTTGTTGTCGCTTTTCTCAATAAGCCGGATGTGTCACTTCTCTAGGTTGCCAGGACCCAACCGCGCCCAACCTCCCAGCTCAGGTCTCAGACCTCTTTCCGTCAGGCTTTCTACTTCCCAGCCCCCAACCAGCCTCAGTCCACGGGCAGGTTCCTATCCTGGTAAGCACTCTGCAGATATGTCAAACAATGCAACCAAAGATACCCGAGAGATCCGGAAACGCCAGCAAAAGCGGACAAACATTACTGGAGAGGAAGAGCGAGGTTTGGTCTAGGTAGCAGCGCCTGGAGCGCTACGACCGGCTGACACAAGCTCCACCTCACCCATCCATCCCAGGGCGCCGCGGTCCCCACCTCCATTACCCTACCTTCATTGCTGGGGCTGGCCAGAAGGGTCCGGAGCGCCGCACACAAGAGGAGGCACGTCCAGAGGGGACCCTTAAGAGGTGCAGAATAGCAGCCTGCCAGAGAGACAGGGATGCGGGGGATGTCGTCGCCGCCACCTCTGCCCTGGGTCCGTCGGCGTCCCGCACCGCGGGGCCCGGAGCCCCGCATCTTCTACTACCCTCTTTCCTCCTCTATATCCCGCGTGTCTCAGTCTAAGGTTCAGGCTTGGTGGGAGAAAAGAGAGAGACGCGGGACTCCTCCTCCTGGTGGGGTCCTGTGTCTTCTGGCGCTCGACCCCTCCAAATGCGGGAATCAAGGATCCAGGGAGACCACCGAAGTTTGCTTCTAGCTCCAGTCGCCCTCCCTTTCAGTTGAATGAGATAAATTAGGAGTTCTGATGACTAGTATAGTCCTGGGTGGTCAGAATCAAGGGTCTGCAGAGGGTCCCGAGTTCCGTTCCTTTGCCTCGTAAGACTTTTCTTTTTTTCTTGTTCTTTCTTTTAAAATTGTGATTTTTTTTTTAAGTGCCACCAGGGTTGGAGTGGTGGTCAAGGTTCCCTTTCAGTCTTCAGTACTGAAACGGGCGAGATTAAAAAAGACGACTCATCTTAAATCAAAATGATGCTTTCCATATAAAGGAGCGGGGGAAATGCAAGCAGGGGTGCCTACGGATAAACGGGAGAATAGTGGAGCTAGCGTGGTGTGGCAAACAGCGAGGAGAGTGGAGCAAAGGCAGCGATCTAGCGACTGGAGAGGCCGGCAGAGGGAAGTCCAAACGTTGAGGGTTGAGCGCTTGCCGGGGGCGGTGCGGCGAGCAGAGCAGGCTGGAGCGCGGACCCGGGAGCGGAGCTGAGCCCGGCGGCTCGAGCCGCTGAGGTTCCCGCTGCTCAGCGCGGAGGCGGAGTGCGCGGCGGCGGCCAGGGCGAGCTGCCTGGCGACTGCACCCGCGCGGCGCGCTCCTGCTGTGTCTGGAGCTCCGGCGTCTCCCCGAGCCGCCCGACTCTGCGCCTCCCACCTCCTCCTCCGCGTCCTCCCTCCCCCCCCCCCCCCCGCCCGCCCCGCGCTCCCCCGCCCTCTGCTGCTCGAGGCCTCGCCAGTGACAAGCTACTGTAAGTGTGACTCGCTTAAACGAAGTCGCACACCCACAGAGGGAAGTAATCTGCAGGCTGCGGTGGTGAGTGTTGCCTAGCGGTCTCCGAGAAAGGCGCGTCTTCCTCCCGGGGTAATTAGGGCAAAGGATTCTCCCTAAGGTGCCTGCGAGGACCAGAGGTCCCTGAAGGAGGAAGGGAAGCCAGGTCCTCCTCGGTTGGAGGAGCAGCGGGTCCCCGAGTCTGGCACAGCGCCAGCTGCCCTTTGCAGACTGTGGCACCAGCAACCTTGTCGTCACATAACAGCGCATTCGCAGGCTCTGCTGATCCGTGGCTAGTTTCTTAAACACCCATATCCCTCACCGCCTTTGACCCTTTCCGTTCTTCTGGAATGAGATAATTACTCAACGTGTTCTTGAGAAGTGAACTGTAGACTATCTAAACTCAACTACAGTATGTAGGTTTGCAGTCCCAGGGAATCAAAGAATTTGACTATTGGTATTTGTACTATGCTAGGTAATACATGAGAATTTATTTCGCTTTTTTCACTGATAGGATGTTTTGTGATAGAATACTTTAGAAGTGAAATTACGTAATGAGAAAAAATGCAGTTCATTTTAGTGAAATTAACACGGGTATAATAATGTCAGAGTCTTAATTTTTAAAATTATTTTAATTGCCCCTGGTCCATTACATTGAAAGGGTAACAAATAACTAGGGGAAAGGACAGTATAAGAGCATCTTTTTCCCCCATGCCTTCCGTCTGTTGTGTTCCTGCTTTAATATCCTCCTTCAATTTATTCATTCATTGTTTCAAAGAGAGGCACCAGAAAGGCAATTTTAGGACGCTAGCATTCGATATCAGAAGACAAAGTTTTTTCCCAAAAAAAAAAAAAAAATGTGTGATTTTAAAAGAATACATCTCCTTCAATTCAAGGCTGGGTTCGTGTTCACACCTACTGCAGCTGACTGTACAGTAGTCTGACACACCTAGACTCTTGATGGCTTCACGATAGGTTTGTCACAATTGCTAGCTAATGACCATTGGGTTTTGTTGAGATGCTTGCGACAAAGGGGAAACGCCAGAGCAGCAGTGGTACACTATTTTAAAGAGGTGGAAGTTCCTCTTTGATTTCCCTTTTCCTGAATGTTTTGGCACTAGGGAGCTGAAAGCAGATTCATCGTCTTGTAATGCGCTCCAAATGCATGAAGTAAATATAGAGGAACGGCAGTGAATCCCTCTTCCAGGTTGGCAAAAATCCTCACTGTGTGATGAAAAGTTAAAACTGATGTCTATTTGAAGATCATTCAAAATGTGAGCTTTTCCCCTACCTCTGTTCATAGCTGAGCTACTTTGGAATTTCTTTAAGGAATGGCAGCAAAAGAATCTAAAGCTTTTCCGTCCATGCTAAAGCTAATACAGGCATTGTAGTGGCCATTAAGCATGTGGTTACTGCTTTAGGCCTCAGTGTTCTCACTGATGAGATCAGGGATTTACGAAGAGGATCTCTAAGCTCCCACTGCCTCCTTATTCTCTACATTTGTGTGTGTGTGCGTGTGTGTGCTATCAGTCTAGAAGAGTAAATAATGTGTAACTATTTAATATCAACTATATAGACATCAAATTTATTCAGCCTAAAGTTTATATTCTTATATCACCAAATGATTAGAAAAACTTTCTGTATATGGTTAAATGAAATTTTAAATGTTTTGTTTTTCTGAAATGTCTCCTGCTTCTCTGACTTAGTGTCTGTTACACCTTTCTATAGAAATCTCCTCATCAGACATTAAACGCCCTCACTAGACACTGAACTGCATCTTAGTATCGAAAAAAAGCCAGGTATTCAGGTCTGAGGTTTTCCTGACAAGATAATGAGTTGGTTTGTTTCTTGGAAGGATCCACAGCTTGTAATTTCTATAAATTAACACAATGTCAATAGTTTTTGGATGTAAATATAAAGAAAGTTGTCTAATGACACACACACAGATATCTATATATCTACATATAGATATATAACAATGACACAAAATCTAAACCAAGTATGTCCAAGATTTTCTTGGGCATTGGTCATATGACCAAAGAATAAATAATATAAAATACTGTATTGGCCCAGTATTCTTTTAATAGTCTTTATCACATACGTTTGAAAGAAATAACAGCTGTAAAAGAAATCACCAAAGACAATGATAAAATTTTATTTCTACAAAAGTATTGTTAATCAGAGAAAGCCTTGTTGGTAGTTTGACTTTGGCCTCAATTTTAAAAACCTTGTACTTTTGGCCATATATTATTTTCTTGGCACGAACTTCATCTTAGAACACCAAGGCATTGAATACAAACTAGACTTTTTTTTTTTCTCTCATGCCTAAAACTTTGCATGACTAAATGTTAGGATGTTGCATTGGTTTGGATGTTGTATCATCTGTATTAGTCATAGAAATCATGTTTCAAGATGAGAAGATTTCTGATTTCTCCTTAGAAAACTAAAGCTTTTATGGATTTGCTAACAATTGGATTATTGTTTGTTTTATTTTATTTATTTATTAATTTTTGTTTCATCTGAGAAAATTATGTCAACTAAGATTGACAGGACATCTGAGAGTTTTCTTGTATTTTCAGTATTGTAGATATATTAAATGAGTTCAAAAGTTTGCACATATGTTTTCTACATTTAAGATAGAATAAAAGCAATCTTAACAACAGCATTATATCATTTACTAAAAACTTACTCTCTGGAAAGCACTATTTGATGATTTCGCAAAAATCACTTCACCCATAGTATCAGTGGGTGTAATTATTAGCCCTATGTTAATGAGAAAATGAGGGAACCAGCTTAGGTGACATATCTGGTAGAACAATTGAATTTTAACACAAGTACTGGCTTTATAATGTAACAGGTGTAAAGAACAAATGTGCTTAAACATATCTCAAAATTCCACAATAATGGGAACAGTCTGAGAAACCATTATACTTTTAAGATTGATTTAAAACAAATGAAAAACAAAATCAAATAGCATAGTGAACAGAGGATGAATTAATAGGGAAATAAAGACACCTGATATATCAATAAGCACTTCTTGGAGAGAAAAATCAGCAATTGCAAAGATGTATAGTATAGCACTGTGTGTGTGTGTGTGTGTGTGTGTGTGTGTGTGTGTGTGTGTGTGTGTAGATATAGTGAAGATAATTGACCATCAGGATTAAGCAATGTGGAAAGATAACATTAGCGCAGATAAATGACATAAAACTCATCTATAAACCATTATAGAAAACAACAATCTCCACATTCTTTTGACTTAGATGACTTTTGCCATTTTTGTGTCATTCTTTTCAGAAGGAATTTAGATAAAAGGAAGAGGGAAGCAATTCATCATAAGATGGTCTAAAGAAACCTTAAATTGCAGCGGTGGAGTTGTTTTCTAGGATTCATGATTTGTTGTTTGGTGATATTAATTATTTTGATCTGAAAGACAAATATTGACAGTATATTTAAATGATTGAGCCTTTAAAATTCAAAGACACACTAATAGTACACTTTTTATATCCTGAATTTTTATTTAATGAATGTAATATTGAATGACTTATTCAATATTAATTTATCATTAAGTTGTTTTCCCTAAACATCTAGATTCCATTCTCTCCACTAATGATCCACATTTCTAAGATTTAATGGGAAATTATATTTTATTTACAGGTTGTTGCTTATCATTTGGGGGTTTAAGCTAAAAGCCAGTGAATAATTGCATATTAAGAAATTGCTAAACAGGGCTCAAGAGATGAATTAGTTGTTCAAAAGCACTTTATATTCTTCCAGAGAACATGAGTTTAGTTCCCAGTATCCATAGTGAGTAACTGATGCCCACTTTAGGTTGTGGGACACCCCTATGACACATGTACACACTGGCATCCCACATATATACATATATACATACATATATGCATCCATACATAATACAAAAAATTAAAAAAGAAATAGGTAAAAAGAAATGAGTAAAGGTTCAGAAATATAATTTTTCTTTAACAAAAATGAAGATGTAACAAAAATATTAATTTATTTTAATAGGCACGTATATTATAATCACTGAAAAACTCTCCCTTTTCTTTGAATTTTAAGAGCAAAGTAGTGTCCACAGTGTTGTTAAAGGAAGTCTGTAATAAAGAAGGAAACGATGTTCAAATAAACTGCAGAAAGCTCAAGAGCCACAGTGGCTCATGCTGGTTTATTCCTTAATGATCTTCACACCAACATTCAAAGTTTGAGGAAATTGCAATACAGTGCAAGAACAAGGCCGCTATAGTTTATGAGGAACCAAACTGACTTAGTAGGATGTTCTTTGGTGGCTGTGCTTGCCTCCAGCGTCTTGGACAACTGGCCTCATGGAAAGAAGGGAACAGTGAAATAATAAGGACTCTTGAGGCTAAAGAAGTCGAAAAGCATCCTCAAAATGATGCTGTTATGAGAGGTAAAATGCCATTCAATTCAGAGCAATATTCTGGACTATACATGCATGTAATATTACATAAAAAATAAACTATGATAAATCCTATAATCTCAGGACAGTGTATTAAGTTCAGTACTACGCTGACTTAAAACATAACTAATTAACTCACACAATATCACATTTTTATAACATAAGTAGTAGTTTGCTAGGAGCAAAAACTACTAGATTTTCTTCATGGTATAAGGAAAAACAGAGATCATTGTGAGCAGGTTTTACAGCCATTGATGACAGCCTGTGAAACAGGATGCTAGGTAAAATTCAGCAATGACTATCTCGTGTACTTTGGTAGCATGCTAATTAGGAGCCTCATTGGTAACATGTTTTATTAATTTTACCATGTCTTTCTAATGTGGCTAATTAATTAAGCCCAGAAACTTTTAAATTTTTCAGCAAATTAGTTAAACTGGACTAAATATTAAAGCTGGCTGATATTGATGAATATAAATAGGTAACATTCTGGTGTACAATGAGAAGTAGTGAATGATGACACAGGACAACTATCACAGAACTACTTACGTGTTCTGAAGTACGTTTGTCTACATAAAAAGATGGCTACTAATATCAACTTTCAAAGGAATAACGAAGTGTAATCTATACTATAAATAAATAAGTCTATGCTGTGCTCACGCCAATATGTGAACAGTGAAGTAATTTTAATTTCTTCACTTTATATTTTCTACAATTCACATTTATCACACACGCAGCGATAAACTAACAGTAAAATAATAAAGTGTGCGGCAAAGCAGTGTGCATTTCCACACTGAGCAGTCAGAGGTGGCAAAGGAAGGAAGTGGCAGATAAGAGAATAAAAGATGGTGCCAATGAGCATTCTTCTCCACAACCATTTCCGTTAGCTTCTCTCACCCATTCGATGTACATGGAACAATCGTATGTCTGATGCTAACATTTCTATGATCTCCACAATATTTCTGAGTATTCCAAAATTACTTAGGGAGATAGGCTTTGTCATGCACTTCATGTCTCAGTGAATTCTCTGAAAAACCCTCCAGCTAACTCAATTACTGAGAGCATTTAATCCATGTTTGTGTTTTCTTAAGTGCTATGCGCTGCACTCTAACATAGGACTGAATTTTTTTTTTCATTAATTATTTTCCTGGTATACATTGTCCTGTGTATGTCCCTCCTTGAAGATTACTTTTAACTTTTTTTTTTCCCAGGCACTAAAATTCTTACTTTTTCAGAAAAACAGATTATTTCTAAAATCACCATATTAATGAGCAGTCCTTGGACAAAATCACTTATAGAGCCCCCACCCACACAACTCAATAATGATAACAAAAATATCCACAGTAACTATTATGATCTAACCCTTCCCTACTGCCTTCTTGTCTCCTGAGCTTCTTTAAACATGCCATATTTACTTCGTGGTGCAATTTATAAAATTTTAGAAAGAAAGATAAGCTCTAGCTGTAAAGGACAAATACTAATAAAAGAACATATGATTATCGTGAAAATTTGCCATTGTTTGGAGTTGATGGTTTATAAAGCTGACTGATTTCACTAAAGAGTCCATAAGATACTTCTGTTGAGTTAAATTTAGCAACAGTTCTAACACCCTGTAGAAAAACATCCATCAAAATTTATGCTAAACATGAAGCATAATCACAAACTGAAGGCATGATTTGGAGTTTACCAATAAAGCTTATTCTTAGATCTTAATGTGCTGATCTAACAAAAATTTGTAAAACATAAAAATACATCTGTACTTTCTTTTATTATATGTACGCGTACATAATATGTCATTCTTCCCGGAAAAGATAAATTCAGGGGACACTTTTCCTTTTCCCAAGCTTTAAAGAATATAATAAAACCAACCTTTATGCCAAAGAATCATTTCAAGATAGCAAACAATAATAAAAGATGTTTTGTAAAAGCCAATTTTTCACATCTTTAAAGAAATAAAAGCATTTCCCATCTGACCCCATGGCTTCTGTAGGAAGCAGGCCTTGAATCTTACAGAGCATCTTTGTGAGGCTTCCTATGAGGGCAAATGAAATAGAAACTAAGAACACTCAGAATGGAGATGAGAGTCCACAACGCAAACATTTGGAGCATTGGAATTTCTCTTAAGATTTTATTTGTCAAAAATAATTTTAATTCAAAGGAACATTTTGGTAAACACTTTCTTTTGACTTAATTATAGATTCAAAGGATGTTGCTAAGAAATGTGAAAAGGAAATTCCATGTATCATTTCTCAAATCTCACCATATGTAACTTAATGCACACACACATATATGTATAATTATACACACATATAATTATATTATATGTATATAAAACATATATATTATAGTACAGAACAACCTAAGAAATTGATGCCAACACAATTGATAAGGGGAGTCAGATTTCACCAGTAATACATGAAATTATTTGTGAGCATGTGGAAATATTCATCAATTTTACTGTACTTGTATATGGAACAATCAACAGGCAAATCATATCACCAACCTGTACAATCACTACAGCAAACCTAAGTATTGGTCTGAATTCACAGGAATTTATCTTTGACCCCCTAGTCAATGGAAATCACCTACCAATTCCTAACAATATTGTTTTACTTTTTCACGAGTGCTACATAAATGAAATGACACTGTCTCCTTCTGAGATTAACTTTTTGCAGTCAACATAATTTCCTTGCAATTCATCCAAGCAGATTGTATATTAATTGTTCATGCTTATTGTTGAACAGTGTCTCAGAGTCAAGACACATCACTAATTCTTTAATCATTAACTCACCAAAGGACATTCGTGTGGTTTCAAGCTTTGGAATAACACAAATATATTTGCTTTGAATTTCCATGTGCAGGTTCATATGTGAAAATATTCATATCACTCGAGTTAAACTGTTTTGTTTTACAAGTTAGTTCTTATCATGCTTTTTAAATGACATTGACTTTAGCCACAACTATGTCTATACCAGTCCAATCCAGTAAAAAATTATACCTGGGTATAATTATAAAGGTTAATGGGAAATATCAATATATTTCTCCATGGTGTGGGTCGCTAACCTAGCCTGTATGAGACCTGGCTTAAATTTGTAGCAGAGAAAAAAATCTAGAGGGCATATATGTTAGAACACAGGAAAAACATTGGAAATGGATGTAACTTTTCAAACCTTTAGTGATAAGCTAATAAGATATGTGATAGTAAAAGTTAGAAATTATATAAATACATGGATAGAAAAATTCCATAATGGCATCTTTCTAATTGTGAACTTGAAGTACACTAATATAAATTAATTTTAGAAACAAATATCTATTCAAATATTTGATCACATTTTTCTTCAAAATATATTCTTCAACTATATTTTATATCTTTAAATAATTTTCTTCAGACTCATAATACATATATTCTTTTATTTGAATGAGTAACTTATATCACTTGGTACTGAATTGACATTTCAAAGGCTGAGTTCAAATACATTTGTGGAGATATTTTTGAGTTCATTCAAGCTGAGCAGTACTTCTTATCTTTTGAAATGTCAGGTGGCCGGTCTGAGGAAAATGAAAAAAGATCTCCTGTTACACATGATCACTTATTGTGGTAATATGGTTATGACTTAGTCTTCAAAGCTCATGGGGAGGTTAGAATGTATATATTTGTATGAAAAGAATTTCTTGTTTTTCTTAAAAAAGGAAAACACTAGACAAATATCAGCTATATTAATTATTTTATTTCATTGTATATATGTATGCAGAGAGAAGAGTAACCGTAGTGACTGGATAAAATTGAGAAGAGGAAGACTAAGAGGGTAAGCAAGGAAGTACAGGGGGGGATGAAGAAATCTAAGGATCATTTAAGGGGTTATATGGAAACCTACTACACTTAAAGTTTATTTTTTTAATTTTCACATATGTGAAAGAAATTAAAATGGAATTACAAAAAAAAAACACAAAACACACACACACACAAAACACAAAATAAAAACAAAGATCCAAAGGCCAAGACCTCTCTTGTAATCAAGAGAAATATCTAGTACCAGAAATGGCTGGTATCTAATTGATTTGTTGGCCCATGGGTCCCATGGAAACCTCCAAAAAAATTCATGCTATGGCCAAGGCTGCTGTGTACTCTTCAAAAAGAGATGGCAAGGTCTATTGGTGAAGACAACATCTACATATCATTGAACATAAACAAAGAAACTGGTGCCTAAGTTCACCCAATCCTACTGGCAATGGTATTAAAAAGTACTCTGCAATATACAAGGAGAAAGGTAAATACCAATCTATCTACAAACCCTTTGATCTACACTGTTGACCTGTCTATACGATACACTGCTGGTAAAGTTTCACAAAAGTTGTGGGACTAACAAACTAAAATATGCAATTGGCCTTAAGGCCCACTCCATAAGATGAAATCCACCCTCAGAACTTCTCTGTGGTCAAGAAACTGAGAATTGACAGGCCAAAAACCTAGGAGAAAACAAATACTATTGTTCTGCTACAGTAATAGTAATAAAATGACTTCTAAGAATGCTGTACTCTTAGGGTTCGCCTTGTTACTTAGCTTCTATAGGGTCATGGACTATTGCTCATTATTCTTTGCTTTACAGCTAGTATCCACTTATGAGTGAGTACATACCATGTTCAACTTTCTAGATCTGGGTTACTTCAAAGACTCATCTGGATTTGTCTTCATTGCATATCTGTAATTCTTTACTATCTTGAAGAGCTTTTAAAATGGTAAGCAGCTTGAATGCAGCTTCTCTGGATGCTGGCTCCACCTCTCTCCACTTTCAAAATGGTGAATATACCATTTCTGCTAGCTCTGGGGCCACCAAGTAAGAGCCATGCTTAGCACTTTAACTCTGAACATAAGCAGGCAGCAATAAACCCTTTTTATCTGAGTAATAGCTGCAGCACACTGCACATCCTGGAAATATCTCTGTGTATGGTGGCAAAAACCCGCGATGTTCTCCTGCTTGTGCACACCTAACAGTCCTTATCCTGCTGCCTGCCTGCCCAGGCAGGGAGTGCTGAGCCATGGGCATGGTCTCAGCTGCTTTTCTCCCAACCCTGAATGGGCACACAAACAACAGACCCTCCAATGCCATTGAAATGCTCCATAGCCAGAGTAAACACTAGCAGCACAGCCCAGGAAGCCAGT
>NW_026067949.1:37808694-37848255 GCF_014885135.2 Alexandromys fortis
TTTTTTTTTTTTTTTTTTTTTTTTTTGTGCTATGGTTGAATCAGGAGAATATCTCTTAAAGGAGCTGCGGCATGCCACCAACCAACAACAAGAAGCTGTGTTAAACTCCATATTTTTTGTGTCTGGAATTCCTTTTCAAATTCTGTCAGATTTTAAATGGATTTAGCTGGCCACGTGGCAACCAATTGTAAGAGGAAGGAACTGCTTGTTTGTCCCAGCCACCCAGAACCAAAATAACCACATAGGAAACCAATTTAATTAAATCACTGCTTGGCCATTAGCTCTAGCTTCTTATTGGCTAACTCTTATACTAATTTAACCCATTTCCATTAATCTGTGTATTGCCACATGGCAGTGGCTTACTGGGTAAAATTCCCAGCATCTGTCTCTGGAGGCTCCATTGTATCTCTCTCTGTCTGACTCTGCTCTTCTTCCTCCCAGCATTCAGTCCAGTCCTAACTGCCTAGCTCTTATCTTCCCTGCCCTGTTCTTCTATAGTCTCAAAGCAGTTCATTAGTGGTAATCATACCACACAGAGGAGAGTCCCACATCACCACACACCTACGAATACCTGGTTTTTGGCAAAAAAGAAAATAATATAAAATGGAAAAACGAAAGCATGTTCAATAAATGGTGGTGGCATAACTGGATATCAACATGTAGAAGAATGAACACTGATCCATCTCTATTGCCATACACAAAACTCAAGTTCAAATGGATCAAAGACCTCGTCATAAAATCAACTAAACTTAACCTCAGTAAAGATAAAGTGGGAAATACACTAGAATGCATTGGCATAGGAGACCACTTCCTAAATATAACCTTAGTATCAAAGACACTGAGAAAAAACAATTAATAAATGTGATGTCCTGAAACTGAGAAGCTTCTGCAAGGCAAAGGACATGGTCAACAAGACAAAACAGCAGCCTACAGAATGGAAAGAGATCTTCACCAACACCAATACAGACAGAAGGATGGTCTACAAAATATACAAAGCACTGAAGAAATTGGTCACAAAAGAACAAATAATCCAATAAAAATGGGGTACAGACCTAAACAGAGAACACTCAATAGATGAATCTAAAAGGGCTGAAAGATACATAAGGAAATGCTCAGCATCCTTGGCCATCAGAGAAATGCAATTTGGTGCTTCATGTACTTTGAGTATGAGTATATCCCTGTAAATATATGTTTCTCATGCTTTCCTTTTCTTTTTCTCCCTTCCAGTTTCATCAGATTGTTTTTTTTTTTCTGGTTTGTTTGTTTTATTTTATTGGCTTGTTTGTTTCCTAGAGAGAGAAAAATAAGGCATGGAGTTTGAAGGGTGGGGAGTTGAGAGGAACCAGGAGGAGAGGGAGGAAAAACTGAGATCAACATATACTGCATGAAAAATATACAATTTAAAAAATTAAAGAAAAACTATCTTTGTTAGATCTAGTATTCTATATATAGCACACTTCAAATTTTAAATCTAATAATGGTATCTATAATTTCTATTCATTCCATTCAATATTCTTATTTCTCAGTGGTATTGTTTTTATAACATTATAATACACAGATTAATGCAAAACTGAATTAGTCATTGTCTACTATTGTAATGTCATGACTTCTCTTGAGTATATTTGGGAAAGCTATTTCACCAATACACTTTTAAGTGGGAAGAACATAAGCACTGGCATTTTAGTTTTAAGAGTATAGTACTATCTTGTTGTCTGAAATATTTCTAAGTTCTTTGAAGTTTCACATTTAATAGTTCATTTTCTGTCTTGTTAATTTTTTTTTACTTCATCTTCTCTGGTAATTATGGGGTTCTTGCATGTTTTCCATGAGTATTAGTAAGTAAAAATAGATAGCAAAGAAATGTCAATAGATATTTAGTAAAGAAGAATATTGTTCTTCAAAATGTTGCAGTCAGCAAAAGTATTGCCATATGTGAAGAAAATATGCAGTGTTGGAAGCATTGTTTCTAAGTACTGTCATTCTCGATCTTAGAGTCCTGTCAGATGCCTTCTGTAACTTGAAAATTTCTAAACAGTGCCGAGTAAATCATGACTTTTTTTCATTTATTTCTAACCCATTGAGTCTAATGGATGCTGCTCATAGCCAAATTGCTGTGATATTATCCACTGGGGCATGGAGAACCTACCAGTGGTCAACTTCTAAAGAAAAGTGACGTGCCACTTACATCATTATAAATCTGCATACCTCCTCAGGTGATAGTGGAACCATGGTAGTACATCCCCATCACATGATGTGATTTTTATCTGGTTTGATCTTGTGCAGGGCTGATCTAGGTAACCACAGTTCATGTGAATGTATTTGTGCAATATCTATGTCATTCCCAGAGGACAGCATTTCACAGCACATCTCTTGATTCTGGCTCTTACATTCTTTCAGCCACCTCTTGGGCAACATTCTCTGAGCCTTGGTAATGGTGATAATGGTGGTGGTGGTAATGATAAGATTCTGATAAGCATGTATCATCTACACCTCTTATACTTCTTATTCTTATTGCTATGAATTTTAGTGAATATTCATTGAACAATATCTATAGAAATGAAGAACGTCTTCTTGAGCAAGATTAGGAAAAACATAAATCTATGAACATAAAGATTAATATGTAGAAGATGTTTTGACAAAGAACGTTTAGAAAATCCACATTAATAGGCTCAATCTTGAGGCATATGATACACGCACACACACACACACACACACACACACACACACACACACACTCATACTGCTATGTTCATGTTACCAGTCATAAATTCCCTTCTGGAATTCATGGACTCGTGGGACAAGACTAATACCTTCTCAAAAGATTTTGGCTATACCTATAAATAGTCTTTCCACTATCACAACAGTGGGCACATCTTGACTGTCAGGTGAGTTTTACAGGATCAGGGTTCAGTGCTAGTTAGAATCATTGATATCTTTTTTCTTCCAGCATCCTACATAGCAGCTTCTATAACTACACAAGAAAATCATCATGGAGAGAGTTTCCTGGTTATTTAATGTTTGATTATCTGTTTCCAGTATCCAAAGAGAGTGGTATCTTTAGCAATAGTATCTTAACATTTAGTAATGATGGGCAACCAAGAACAATAGTACTGTATTGTTTAGATGCTACTGGTGCCTCAATAAATGGTAGAGAGGTAACCAATGCCTATCACTGAGATTTTCATTGCATAACTCATTTTATGAGAGTAGCATACTTACTGATTAATATGATACACTTTTATTTAAGTTAGTTTTGCCTTTGTTTACATTCATATACACAGTAGTATTAAAAATTCATAACTGCTTTTCCATCATCAGATATACAAATGGCAACAAATTATGGTGCAGATGTATGGAAAGACACTTGTGGGAGTTTAAATGAATTCAACCACTCTGATAACCAGTCTTCAGTTTATTAATAAATTGGAACTGAGTTTATTGTATAACCTATCTCTCTTAACATCTGATACACACCCAAAGAAACTTTGACTGACAAAGAGTTTGCCTGTCCATGTTCACTGATACTTATTTGCAAGAGCTAGGAACTAAAATCAACCTAAATGTTCAACAGCTGATGAGCGGGTAGTGAAAATGTGTTACTTACATACACTGGAATATTATTCAGTTATAAAGAGAAAAGAAATCATAAAATTTTCAATCTAATGAGGAACTGGACAAAAACACAGACAAAACCACATGTTCTTTCTCACATCCAAATCTAGCTTAAAATCTTTTGTTGGTTTAACATAGACTATATGTGAGAACTAGGAAAGTATAAATGGGCCACTGGTATGAGATGGGGAAGGGGATAGTATAGTACAGGGAAAATGAAAATACAGAAGTAAATACTAAAGATAAAAGACTTAAAGGAAACAGCTCACTGATTGGTATGAGGGAATGAAGTTCTGAACAAAAATGAGTATGCATAAAGTATCTACTCGGGAACCTATGATCTTCAGTCTAGGTAGAAACTATAATAAGAGAAGAAAGAGTATTTGTGATATAAAAGAACAGGGAAAATACCTGGAATCAAGGTGTAAGCATGGATAGGGAGATTGGTGCAGGACATTTGGTTGGGTTAAACAAATCTAAGAGTAGATGGTAGTCTTCAGATTTGATGTAAGCGATTCAACTGAAATCCATTGTTGATACCTACTCAGTATATTAGAATATCAGTATTTCAAATCATGAATCTTCTTGGGATTTAAGAATACATCATTCGGTAAGTAATGAAAGAAAATATTAACTGTTCAATGTTCATTAACCTGAAACATATACACTACTAATATTGTTACCATTAAATAGGATAGATGCTTACTCAGTACTAGAAGTTGAGAAACAGAGAATATTTCATAAGAAATATCTTATGAAAGAATAGATGATAATACCTATGACCAGCTTGTGACATGGAAGACCTACTTATCTGTGAACAGTCTTCTGTTTCTCTAAGAATGCAGCTTTCAAGAAAAGTTTTTTTTAAACCAAGATGAATATTTTAGAAGATCTGTTTGCATTGACATAGTTAAACATATTTCTTAGAATCGACTTATGTTAAAGAAAAATTAAATCTAATTTTGTGTTCCCAAATACTTATACTCTGTAATATAACAAAATCACTTCAGTGACTACTTGTGAAAGTGTTATCAAGAAAGTTACAATAGCCTGTTTCCCCTTGTATCAAACTGTCCATTCTTAGCATGGACAATAAAGAATGTCATTCAGTTTTTTTAGACAAGCAGTGAGCTACAGCTGTTTTTACTATACAATGATGTTAACACTGCTTTTTTGAGACCACTGGCAAAATTTTTCGATGAATTTCTCAAGTTGTTATTTATAAATTATAAAGTCCAGCTTCTTTGCTAATAATATTATCTATGTTGTAAATCACCATAACCACCAAGTAATTAAAGATAATGAAAACACAGTCTAAATTTTTAATTGATTCATTAATATGTACATTTGTACTTCAAATGGTGTTATGGTGTTTTAATCATTTAAAACTTTTGCTGACCTTTTTCACTTCAATTAGACTGTAACTGCTTTTATCTTGTGATGTACTCTATCAAGAAATTGAACTTGGTTAATAAATAATGGGATATCATTTTTGAGGCTTGTACATGTTCAGATTTATAAGTTAATTATACACACACATGGACGCAGACATATACACACACAAACACATACAGAGAGAGAGAGAGAGAGAGAGAGAGAGAGAGAGAGAGAGAGAGAGAGAGAGAGAGAGAGAGAACATATGTCTGAGTTAGAAAACTAGATTGTAGCTGACATCATCCTTCAGGGTATGACTGCAGTAAGTCACCAGACCCAATTTCCGTGTTAACATTAATACACATTTTTGACAGAACTCTTTATAAGCTGCTTTCCATTCTGTGAGTACTGATAAAATGCAAAGTCTATTTCTGCTTATGTAAGTACATACATACTTCAAAGTTACAAAATCCTGGAACAAGGAAAAGGTTAAGTATGACACTCAATGTTCTTTCCAGGATATGGAGTGTTTACTCCTACACCGAATTCAAGTCATCCATGCCATATACCATTCACTGAAGAAACAAATTCAGGGATCACATAGATACTTACTATCATGAAAGCATTCTCTCCATCTTACATTTAGCCTGCTAAATCCATTGTCTCCACAAAGAGCCCTGTAACTTAAAAGTTATAAAATACAAACACAGATAGTTTTGAACACATTTGCCTCTCCATTTCTTCTTTCTTGACAATGAAATGGCCCCTGAGTTAGGCAGTGGTCTTCCTAATCCTTCTTTTAAAATTATCTTTCTTCTTATTTTATAATAAAGAGTGAAAAATAATTCTCCACTCTGAGACTAATTTTAGTGTGTTGTATCTCCATTTAAACACCAGCGTTTAAAATGGCCAGTGTTAGTAGTTGTAAACTACCCTAATTTATTAAATTTGGAAATAATCTTGAGGATGTTTATTATAATTGCTTGTGGGGTGTCTGCACAAACACATGCTTTCAATAGATAAACTTTATGAACATCATGAAGAATAGCTTATGTAAGAAGTGAGTAATGATAGCTCTACTCATCAGTTAGCTTCCAGTTGGTGGTGTCCTTGTGTCCTGTAAGAAGGGAAGGAAGAATTAGGAAGGGGAGAGGAAGGCATTACATGAGCAACTAAACTGATGCTAATTCATATTATTCTAGAGAAATTTGTTTAAATACTAACGTTTCTGAATGTAAAAGGCAGTGCATTCCTACCATAGAGTCTGGATAGCTGAATTAGAAGAGTTATTACTGTCCAATTTGGTTGTGCATTGATGACAATTCTCTTTCAGAGTGATAACTTTTTATAAAAGGCAACCACTAATATAACTGCACGGCCTCAATAAACAATGTTTTGGATGGAGGAAAAATCTCAGTTTTGGAAGGGCCTTTATAGAAACATCCATGTCAAATGTGCAGGTAAATGGGTGGTTTCATTTATTTCCCAGATAACTATTGAGTCATCTCTAAAGAAGAGCATCTTATTATTGTGGATCCTGTTCACATTGATTCTGTGCTGTCCCAGATATCATGTCATCATTTCTTTAACATCTCTGCTTTAACTTCAGAGAGAAACACTTTCACTTCGGGCTTTCTTTCCTTCTAATTGGTGATAAATAATTTTCTTAATGAATAAAAGTCACACAGATGCATACACATATTGCATTTTAGAATAGGCACACAATGAACCAAGATTATTCACTTAGAGAACATGAAAAAGTGTTTAAAAGTAATTTTAACATTCAAAGGCCATGATCAACAATGATGTACTTTATGAACTGATAACAATTCTATAAAATAGGTTGAATTAAAAAATTATTATAGTACAGGCAAAAAAATTGTTTTATACTTTGCCCCAATTGTATTGATGGAATATCTCTTTATGATTATATTTTTCATGTTTATTAGTATACATATATACTAATATATACATATATACATGCTTTGGAATAGTGTTATGATATTGGAAATTCTATTCTACTTCATTGTTTATTTCATATATTTTACTTGTTCTTTGTCATGGCTATACCTTTTTGATTACATCTTTTTGTTACCTCTTACTTACATTGCATGCATGTGCATATTTCTGAAATTTCCCCTGTTCGGTCCCTCTGTTCTCATACTATGGACTCTGTTTCCAGGCAACCTGAGTAAAGTACATTCATCACTAATGGCCAATATCTGAAGTATGAGGTAGTGTATCCCCTTCCTGGAGTAGACTATGATCTTTCTTAGTTTGTCATCTACAATGAGCTCAAGAACCCAGAGGTGGGTAAATTCTAATCTGCAAAGGTCTTGAGTGTTCTTATGCCTTCACAGACTAATATCTTCTGATACTATATTTTGAAGCACTTAATGAAGTAGTTATATTAAATATGTGAGATTTAGTGGGCAACACACTAAGTCTGTTACACTAGTCTATGCAACACTAACTTGTGGGTGCATTTCATACATACTTTAACTTGGCAGCATCCAGTGGGTGCTTATTTCTCAATTATTCCATTGACACAATATCTCTAATATAGTCAACAATGGCCTAGCTTTCTTGTATTTTAATAAATCTGTTTTTCTCGCTCCTCATGTTGATGGATCTCCAAATTCCTTCCTATGTTCTGAAGAAATTATTTCTAAGGCATTTCTAAATGTCCTCACCCTCCTCATGTGATGCTCTACTGCAACCCTCTAATGCCTGTATCTTGGTTTGATACTCCTCATTCACATCATCCCAGTTGCCATCTTTCTGACATGTTAGTCTGTCTCATATAGAGTGCCATACTTTATTTACTCATTTTGAGAAAGCACTCTTATAAAGTACCTTTATAAAGCTTTAATAGTTTGCACTCTCATGCAATTCATATCCCGTTAGATATGATTTATTAGAAAATATTTTCCTGATTTCTATGTCTGAATACATCTTCTGTATCTAGTTTTTATTCAATGATTACAATAGATATTTGATATATCCTTGTATTTCATCATTCACTATTCCCTTTTCAAGAGTGTAAGCACATATAGAATAGGAATGGAGGTTATATTCTATTCTATGCTTGTGTTATACAGAGTAGGGCTGGCTTAATAATTGTTGTTCAGGAAATATTGTTTCAACAAAAGGTTAATTAACCAATAGGTCTGTCCTTCTGAATTCTTACATTAATGGTGACCAAAACTGAAGTCACCAGGTAGTTCCTTACTTCATTTTCTCTCTTGCCTTATGATTGCTACACCTTCTTCCCTTTTCCATATTCCTCATTTCTACCGTTCACATATGTTAATATTTTAGATATGGAGACAATGTATATCAAAATTTTTGTTGTGAAAACTCCTGCAACAGAACTGCAATCCAGGACTTTTCAATCTGCCCCAATAGAGTCAAACCTCAGCAAACATGCATTCTTGCACACTTTGCAGGATCAATACTACTTATTGTATTTAATTGTTAGACTTTCAGACTAGCCACACTGTTTTTATATTTCTAATTGTCACAACATGATTGTTAACATTTTCAAAGGCAGAGCTATCTTCTAGCTTTATAATTTAAAACATAGTTGCACTTGCCAGCCTTGATTGCACACATCTTTAAACCCAGCACCAGGGAAGAGGCAGGCAGATCTCTCTGTGAGTTCATGGCCAGTCTTGTCTACAAGAGCTAATTCCAAGAAAGTCTCCAAAGACAGGAAAACCCTGTCTCAAAAACAAACAAACAAAACAGAAAAACATGCATTTTTCTACAGA
The DNA here is from genome assembly GCF_014885135.2 of Alexandromys fortis. NCBI lineage: Eukaryota > Metazoa > Chordata > Mammalia > Rodentia > Cricetidae > Alexandromys > Alexandromys fortis. The sequence continues at coordinate 37,817,454 of NW_026067949.1, forward strand.
CATATTACTTTGATCAAAAATTATTTCTATTTATTTATTTAGTATCATTTCAATTTGTGTCATGGGATTCTGCTTACATGCAGAATTTTCTAATCTTTGGTTAGTACAAACATATAATGGCGGTGTTTCTTGCTTATTGGAGGGCAGCTGATCCCTAAAACTTTTCTTTCTTTTGTGTCATTCTTCCTTAATCTGAGGAGAATGCTTTTCAAGCAGCTAACTGAATAAATAAATGATTAGGAGAAATGTTGTCATAACATCCTTTGTGTTGAGTGGCATGCCATGTGCCAGAAAAGGCTGCTACCTTTCACACATTTGTTGTCCTTCACTTATGTTTTGACAATTTTTTCTCATACAGAATGTTCTCAGATTGTTGAAGAGCAATAAGAAGAATCATTTACATAGTGCTAATAACTCTGTTCCCTTTCACTTAAAACAAAGGGAGAAACATTTTTTTCTTTTTTAGATCATATAATCTCTGTGTGTTGGGTTTATATAAAAATCTAATGGTTCCAAATTCAAGAGCCATGGCAAATCCTTGTAGATATACAAACATTTGAAATTTTCTTATCTATTTTTCCATTTTGTTTCCATTACAGTAATGGCTAAAACATGTTATTGAATCAAAACCTTTTCAGACTCAGTCTTTTTCATAGACATAAATTCATTAATATGTTAAAAATTTAAGGTATTTTGTAGCCATCTTTTATAAAGGAAAAGTGACTACATATATACTTCATTGATTTTTTTTATTATTTTTATTTATTTATTTTCTGATTTTTGAGGCAAATGTTCTCTGTGTACCCCTGGCTGTCCTAGAACTCCCCCTGTAGACCAGGCTGGCCTCAGAGATCTTGCCTCTGCCTCCAAAGTGTTGGGATTAAAGGTGTGTGTCAGCACTACCCAGATGATTTTTTTAAACTGTGATTATAAACACCCGTTCAGATTTTCCATTTCTAAAGTGACTCTCTCTTTTTTTACTCTCTATCTCTTTGTGTCTTATTATGCTCAGAGGACATGTGTTTCATGTTTCTTAAGTGCTTCCCCTCCCCTCTGCTTTACTATTCTAGAAAACTCTCTCTGAAGGCTGTCCACTGGCTGTCTTCTTATTGTATCCTTCTCCCCTGGCAAGCACTGTGATTGATCAATACAGATTGAATAAATGTATGGATAGCTGAAGTCATATTTCAGCTCTAATTCACTTCATCCCAGGAGAAGTATTTGGCAAATAAATGGTAACAAACCTATCAGCTTTCAAGAATATGTATCTTAGTTTTATGATGCTCAATAGTAGATTTCAAATCCAAATAAAAACTATAGCACACATTAAAGATCATTTTAAACTTGCAGCACTTTTTAAAAATTAACAATCTTTCCATTATTTGATTTTACAGTCTTAATATTTATTTGTAAATAAAACAAGTTTTTATATCATTTAGAGTCAGAAGATACGGCTTACTTTTGTTCTCGCTCATATAGTTCTACCAATAAGGCTTTGAATTTTCATTTAGAAACACTGGCAAACCTTTCTTAAAAATAGTCTATTTGTTCCATCTCAGCAAAATGTGTGAGACACAGAAATAGAACATTGTGTGACGGAACAGATGCTGCAGCCATGTGAGTTTATATGAGGATCCTTGTGACAGATGCTACCTTCTAGCATTAGCCAGTTTTTAATAGCTAGGTATCACTACTTTAAAATCAGTAGAAATAAATTGGGAGGTGGGCAATGTGGAAGGTGTAACATTACTCTCACATACTGAAGGTGAGTTTGTGTTATGATATAATAAATATTCCAAGGAATAGACTCTTTTGGTTTTTTGAGACAGGCTCTCTTGGGTAACAATGCTTGATGTCCTTGAACTTGCTTTGTAAACCTGACTGGCCTTGAACTCAGTGATCTGCCTACCTCTGACTCCCCAGTGCCGGGATTAAAGGTGTGAGCCAGCATCACCCAACAGGACAATTTTATCTTAAAACAGAATGAATCACCATCCATAGATTTTCATATGGAGGAAATGATTCAACCTCTACCACAAAAAAGAAAAACTAAAGGCAACAGAACACCGCAAATATGATTTGAACAAAAACAACACCACTGGACATGCTAAGGTAAACAAGAAAAAAAGCACATGATGCCTCAAACCTACACAAAATACCATAGGCAACTGAGGAAAGCTGAGTTCTGAAACGTGGCTTTCTCCAGGAAAGAGCACACTGAATTGGTTGTCCAGTGCCAAATTGTCATCCTGAAAACATATAACTATTATACAGACTAAACAGAATGTGCATGTACAAACATGCATATATGTATATACATGCAATGAATGTACATATGTATATATGTGTACGTAGACATACATACATACATGTGTTGCAGGAGGTCCTTCCACCCCTCCAACCAATAGCTGCTGTGATACCAGCCCATTGGGGCGTGGTCTCTCTCCCTTTAAAAAAGCGGCTATTTCCTTTGCTTGCTCTCTTCACTTCCTGCTCCACTGGAGACTATACTCCCTTCCTGGTTGTGCAGATGGCTGTTGTCTGGGACGGTGATCTGTAAGTTTTCCCCTTTAAATAAATAACACCCTATTAATCATAACTCCAAACTGGTGTGGCCTTGTTCGTGACTTACGCCTTCATACATGCAGTAGTCGTTTGTAAAAATAAAAAGACCAAGTATTTAAGGAAGAACTGAGAAAGTTTCATAGAAGGATTTGAAGGGAGGAAGGGGGAGAGAAGAACTGGAGGGTGGTGGTGCCTGCCTTTAACCCAGCATTCAGAAGGTAGAGGCAGGAAGATCTCTGTGAGTACACAGCCAGTATGGTCTACAAGAGCTAGTTCCAGGACAAGCTCCAAAGCTCAGAAAAAAAAAAAAAAACTGTCTCAAAAAGACATTAAATAAAAAAAAAATAAAAATAAAAGCAAAAATAAAGGGAGTAAGAAGAAGCAACTTACTCAAAACTAAGCAGATTTCAATGGAAAACGTCAGGGTACTTTGAAATTCAAGTCCACATTTGTAAAAGCCATATGATAGTTTTAGAGTGAAAAACATATTTACTTTTATTTTCAATACTAACAAAAGTGAACAGCTTCCAGGAGACAAACCAGTAGTTACTGTAAAATTTAATCTATTCAGCTTATATGTGTGTATGTATATATTAAATATATGTGCATACACATATATAAATAATTTACTTTCAGCATTATTTTACTTAGTTTTCTGTGATGTAGATTTACAACATAATCAATTTTAAACAATACATAATTATGATTTGTGACTATGTAATACAAATATATGCTAAATACCTAAAAATTACTAAAACATAGACCTTAAGTTTTCCCAAGCGTGATGTGGGATTCCTCTCTGTATGCTGTGAATACCATGGGTTAATTTTCAAAAGCTGCTTTTGGCCAATGGCTTAACAGAGTAAACCCAAGGAGGAAATCTGAACAGGTACATAGAGAAAGGTTAGACAGAGTCAAGGAGAAGCCATGTAGCCAGCATAGGAGACAGGTGCCTGATGCTGGACGGATACTTATCAGTAGGCCACAACTACATGGTGATACACAGATGAAAATAAATGGATTAATTTAAATACTTAAGCTTAAGCAGAACTTAGCTTGGCCACAAAAACTAAACACCATGCTGGAAGAAAAAAGGCAGAGTCAAAGAAAAGCCATGTAGCCACTGGCAAAGACAGATGTGCTGAAACTTTGCTGGTAGGCCATGACCTAATAGTGATGCACAGATTAGTAGAAATGGGTTAAATTAAGATGTAAGAGTTAGCAAATAAGAAGCTAGAGCTAATAGGCCAAGCAGTGATTTAAATAATACAGTTCCGGTATAATTATTTTGGGTTTCTGGGTGGCTGGGAAACAAATGAGTGGCTTCCTACAACATCTTGGAAAAGAATTCTAAACACAAAAGAACAGGGTTAAGCATGGCTTCTTGGTAGCAGGCATTTTTTTTTTTTCGGATGGGCTCTGTTTGCAGGCAGTGAGCAGAAGTGCCTCAGCTACTTTAAAAAGCTTACTGACTCAGCATAAAAAATGGTACCTTCCTGGTTCATGCTGTTAGCATGAACTCTGGATCTTTCAGGAGACCAAGTACATAAATGGGGTTTGTGAGCAGCATGCTACTAGTTGCTTAATGGTGACATAGACCCACTGCAACCCTGGAGCTAGGGTAACATGCATGGCTCTCAAAGGCAGCAAAGATGCCTCTGCCATGTTGGACTGGGCTGAGCCAACAGGCAGAGTGGAAGAGTTTGTCCCAGCCATGCCCAGTTAGCATTTGAAAAAAAAAAAGTACTCCTGAGCAAAACTTAACTACAGATATACAATAAAGATAGATTCAGACAGAAATAAACTTCTGAACTGGTCACTGTGTTTAAAAACATCAATGTAGGCTTGGGAGAGAGAAGAAAAAAATATAGACAGTTATAAAAGGTACTAAAGGTTTAAAAAAAAAATAAAGTCTTTAAAAAGGAGTACAGACATTCATAGATTAAAAGAAAAACTTAGGTCACTTAAAGATGGAATATACAGAGAGAGTCTGGATTATACATATTGTGTTATCTTTGAATTTTTTGACTATGAATGAGCTAAGAACAGAGAGACATTTCATTATATGGGTTGCTAAGCTAAACAAACAAAAAGGTATCTTGACTTCAAAATTTGGGTATAAGGATTTGTTGCTTTGAAAAAAGGTCCTACTTTTTTTTCCCCCACAAAAGATAAGAATCTACGAATCCCTTCTAGATTAGTGCAGTTGATGGACCAAGACTTCCTGAAAGGTTACCACAAACCCTAAAATTACTTCACCCAACAAAAAGCAGGAAACAGTTCAGAGTGAATTATATCCAAATTTTATAAATTATTGTTTATCATGAAAACGTAAAATTGTACATAGTAAAGCTACTAGAAAATGTGTTCAACACTAATAGTACTGTGAAAATTGCTTACTATGTGGATATTGACTTTTATTGTAGAAGTACAATCAATTATATGAAAAAAAATTTAAAAAGCCTGAATATATATTTATTTCCAAATGCATATGTAGACACACCTAATTATACTTAATACAAGTTTTGATAAAAATATACTAAATTACTGAAATGTACACTGAATATATTACATATACTGAAAATATACTCAATATAAAGGTAGTTTTTTAATGAGTATGTCATGTTGCTGCATATATCCTTATTAAAATGGTGTTAAATAATTTATTTTCCATTGAATTTACCACTAGTATTCATATTAACTCATTTACATTATACGTTAGTATAAAACACGTGATCTTGATCTACCAATACAAATTTTCGAATATTTTGCTATGGTCTTATGCTATTGCATGTCTTCAGAAGAGAATTAATCAACATAGCACAAGAAATACCCAAATTTGCTATCTGTCATCTCCAGAATTCTTGTAGTCTACGTTAGACAAATGTTACTAAGTGAATGGGATAAGGTGATGAAAGCTTGTGGCTGTCCTTATCATCAGTGTTCAGTGATCCTATGCTGCGTATCATACATTTCCTGAGGCCTCTAGCTCTTGTGTGAAACTTACTGCTGCACCACTTCAGATTCATTCTTTTTCACCAAGATATTATTTTTATTTTGCTTTATTCCCTGAAACTGTAGGATATATTAAAGGTCAGAGGCAATGGTTTGTAGGTAATATCCTGGGTCATTTCCAATAATAGATCCAAGGTCTCTGTTAGTCAAAGGCTTTCTTCAAGTATTATTCTCTTAAAATAAAAATAATACCTTTAAAATTAAGCACAGTCTTTTTTGTGAATGCCACAATTATTCAGACACCCACGTTTTAAAAATTATTATTTGACTTTTAAATAATATGATTTCTTTATTTCCCCTTCCCTTTCCTCCTTCCACACCATCTCATATAACCCTTGTTCTCTTATAAATTCAGTTTCTTTATTTGTTGTTATATATCCCTAAATACATAGATATAGCCTGCTCCATCTATACAATGATATTTGGATAGTTCCAGTATATGATAACAAGACTTCTAATGCACATTGTCAATTTTATAGAGATTTTGTTATCTTATTGGCATCACTAACAAATGTAGACTTGAGTTCACTAGAGAGAATCCATTGAATGTTATGTGATCCTTTACTTATTATCTCAATATGGTATGACATCATTTTCAGAAAATGGTATATGAACAAAATTGTTTTTAAGGCAATGAAAGCAATGTGAAAACAATGTGAATCACATAATTGGAACCAAGTATAAAATTGTGAAATCTACACATTGTACAGAAAGAAAGTAGTAAAGAGTGGCCTCTAAGCCATCAACTGTCTAGAGGATTAACATTATAGAAATAAGTTACAAATATAAATGATACCAGTGAGTAGCAAATCATAAAAGGGTGAATCTTACAACTACAACATTACAAAGTTAGCATATTTTCCAACTATACTATAAGCATTTGTCCTTACATGCACAGGAAATGCAATCCTATCATCAAAGAACCTTCCCTATTTGCATTCCTCTCTATACAGAGATCAGCACCATTTATTGTAGAGGCAGTTTTTTATCCAGTGGTATTTCTCACTTCTTTATCAAACATAAAGTGTCCATTTGTGTGTGGATTTATGTCTGGTTCTTCAATTTGATTCTATTGATCAATGTGTCTCTTTTTCTACGAATACCTTGTGATTTATACTACTGTAGTTCTGTAATACAACTTGAAATCATGGGTTATAATACATGCAGCTGCTCTTTTGTTATTTAGTATTGTTTTAGCTATCCTGGGTTTTTGCTTTCATATATGAAGTTGAATATTATCCTTTCAAGGTCTATAAAGAATTGTCTTAGGATTTCAATTGTGACTGCATTAAATTTGTAGACAGCATTTGGTAAGATGCCCATTTTTATTATGCTAATCCTAATGATCCATGAGCATGGGGAATCTTTCCATCCTCTGATATTTTATTAAATTTCATTCTTTAAAGACTTGAAATTTTTGCCATACAAATTTATCACTTGCTTGGTAAGAGTCACCTCAAGATATTTTATATTATTTGAAGCTATTTTGAAAGGAATTGTTTCCCTGATTTTTTTTCTCATTCAGTTTGTCGTTTGTATATAGGAGGAATGTTGACTTTTTAAATTTAATCTTGTATCCATCCACATTACTGAAGTGTTTATTAGCTGCAGGAGTTTCCTGGTAGAATTTTTCGGGTTACATGTTGTGGGACAATGGTCTTTTATCCTTTTACTAGTATTACTTTTAATAAAATTCTGATTGGCCAGTAGCCAGGCAGAAAGAAGAGGCAGGGTGATGAGAACAAGAGAATTCTGAGAAGAGGAGTCAGTCTGCAGCCATCACCCAGATGCAGAGAAAGCAAGATGAGAATGCCTCACTGATAACAGGTACCGAGTCACATAGCTAAAACAGAAAAGAATTATGGGTTAAGATGTAGGACATAAAAGTTAATAAGAAGCCTGAGCTACTAAGCCAACAAGTTTGTAATTAATGTAGACTTTGTGTAATTTTTTGGAACTGAATGGCTCTGTGACCAGGTGGGACAGAAACCTCCACCAACCATTACATATGTATACTATCATGTCATCTTCAAATAATGACACTTTGACTTCTTTCCAGAATTTTTTTCATGAAGTTGTATTGCATTTTAGCAACAGCCCTTTTTTTATATCTAATGAGATAAGCATGTGTTTTTTTTTCTTTAAGTGTGTTTATATGGCAGATTACTTTTACTGGTTTTTGAATATTGAACAGTTTCTGTATCTCTGAGATGAACCCTACTTGATCACGGTGGATAATCTTTTTGATATGTGTTTGATTGAGTTCGCAAGCATTGGGATGTTTAGTTGTTGTTGTTGTTATCTTGTCAACAACTTTATCTACTTGGCTTTCTGATTTTGGCTTTCTTTTTTTCTTTGTTTACCCTACATAATATTTTTAATTGATTCTTTGAAGATTATGTATCATATACCCCTATCACATTAGCTTCCCATCTAACTAATGATTATGATGGCTAAAATATCTAAACTGCACTGGGATAACCCCTTTGTGTTCTTGCAGCATCACAGTATGCTGCATGACATCACAAAATAACATTGCAGGTAGTAGAAGCAAGGTAAAAAATATTTATAAGACCCAGGAATCCAGAAAAATTAAATCATGGTTATGCCTACATAACAACCCGTTCAAAAACGCATTAACCCAGTTTTATAACATCTAACCAAGATTAATGCCTACAAAATATGGTATGATTTGTGCAACTCCAAAAATAGTTGATATCTTAATGTTTTTTCTACCTATCAACATCAAGATAGAAGAAAATAAGATTATAGTATAATGTCTAGGAAAATAAACACTAATTCTTAGCAAAATTATTATATTAGTAAGATATGTGCTTCATGTATCAAAATAGATAAATAAATATATTCTTATATCAACAATATTACATGAACTCCATACATTTTCCATACACTTTACGTAGAGAGGAGGTGTCTGCAAGATAAATGTGATATAAGTAGTGGTCTCTAGCCTATCACTGTTCCTTTATTCTTCTTTATAACAAGTAATATGATACATGTTTGGAGTACTTGAACATTTTTAGTTTTTTCCCTTTGATTACTTTTGTTCTTCATTTTTTTCTTTCCATTTTTCAAAATATATTTGTTATTAATTTCTTTTGAATTTTACACTTAAAAAGTTAATATTATCCTGAATAAGTGATTATTTCCATTTGCAAATTGAATTGATTTTTCTTGTTAAACTGTTTCTCTGTTTATATTTACAAATTCTTTACAGCCATACATGAAGCCTTAGAGACCCTTATCTGAGTAGCTCACTTTTTCTGTTAGACCAACATATTTGGCATGATTTAGTTGGTAAAATCCAAGACAGAATGTCATACCCCTTTCAAAAATAGTATTATATGCATTATCTCAGCACTTCCAAGAGTAAGGAGGGTGTGGTTTCAAGCATGGAAAGAATAGTCCAGTTATCCGAGTCATCTTTACAGAAGTGTATCATATACCAGGCCCTGAGGGGGTTCTTAATATCAATAATGCTATTAATAATGGCAAGCACATGCTGATGAATTGCAGCCTTTGAAATATTGTATATCATATAACCTTATGAAGTCTGAGTGTGTACTCAAAATATAAGGAAATACATTTTAAAATGTATAAAATAAAATAATAAAGAATTTTGTTATCAGTATTACTGGACATATATATATATACTAATTTGATTATTTTTAATAAATTTGGTAATTTTACTATTTTTAAATTACTGCAATAATTTAAAATTTCAGAATGCATTGTGATAATATGTTTATAGTCAGAGACCATGGACCTGGGCTGAAAATTGAGCCACAGAAGCGTAACAACTGTGCTCTCATGCTAAGTTGTCTCCACTACAAATCACAGATTCTCCAGTTCGGAGGAAAAACAGAAACCTCAGTACAGAGGCTGGTGATACAAACAAGCCTATATTCAATCTAACATGACCAATTAATTAGGTTTGCATGTGTTTCATGGAGAAAGAGGGAGACAAAAGAGACCATTTGTGTCTCGCTCTCATTATCTCCATTGTGACCAAAGTCGTTAGGAAGGAGCACTACACAGAAAATAAAAAATTGTTTTATGGACCAGGTAAGTTGATTCCAAAGTTACGCTAGGATTACAGGCTGGCAGGGCAGGACCAATAGTGAATACACTGGTGTTAAATATGACAATGTTTATCTTGATGTTAAATATGACAATGTTTATGTTGGTGTTAAATAGAACAATGTTTATCTTGGTGTTAAATATGATAACCCTCTTTCCTAAAAGGTTATGTCTACAGTTGACAACTGTTCAAACAGAAGTGGTAAATCAAGACTCAGGAACTTTTCTACAAAGGGAGAGAAAGCAAACACCTCTGGGTTTGTTACCCTTATGCTCTGCACTGCAAATAATCACGTCTGCCATCACAGCACGGAAACAACTCTAAAGCACGTGCGAGTGAAAGAGCGTGGCTGTGTTCCAGAAATCGTATTAATAAAAGATTGGGAGGTTCTAGACTTCAAACCTAATTTGTCAGTTTCAGTCTTAGCTGACATGATGAATGATACTTATATCCAAAAGAGAAGTGCAAGCCAGAAAGGGGAGTGGGTTGTTGAGGATAAGGTTTTCAGTTGCTTAGACAGTGGTGATGTTCAGAATCAGAGACAGCGACAAAATTTTGATTGTATTATGATGCTGTGTCATGCAGATTTGTGAATATTGTACAAAAGTGGTAGGTTCAAGTTTATTGTTAGACATTAATCCTTTTAAGGACACAATGTAGTCCAAATAAATCTTTCATGTCTAGGATAGATTAAAAAAAAAGACCACACAATTATTAGAAAATCCTGAACATAACTGCTCATAGCAAAGGCCTAATTTCATACCCAAGTCCTGGAAACCCAGTGTACTAATTAAACACTTGTTCTTGAAAACTATTTAGAATTTGACTAATCTTACACTTAAAAACTTAATTTTTGCTGTTGTATTCTCAAATTTTGCAATATAACAAATTTTTTTAGTGAATAATCCTTGAATACTAATCACTTATTAAAGATCTTTCTAGTAGAATTATTACATTTATACCACAATTTCCTTTATATATTTATTCACTTATAGTATGCATAATTTTGCTAATAGAAATCTTGTAGCTATGCATCATTTGTCATTTTACATCATATAAAATCTCGCATTACAATTAAAACTTCAATTCTAAGTAGGAGATATTAATGTAAAATTATTCTAAAAGATGAAAGGAATGGAACTATACACTACTGATCAGCATTACAAAATAGTGCAAACAAATTTAGTATTTTATATCCTCCTAGGACTTTCCCTTTAAGACATTTTAGGATCATCCTCCATAAAGCGGTAGGCTAATTAACTTGTAGTATACATTGCTGTCTACCTAGAGTAGAAGCCATTATGTCCTGTTGGAGGAACTCCTAGGGAGAAAAAAAAGTCCTCTAGCATTAGAGTAATTGTTGGAATATTGTGGTAGAACAGTAGAATAATCAATTTTATGCGTAATAAAAGAAAAAAAGAAAAAGGTGAGCTATCTCAGTCAGGAATACAAGATGTCATTTAAGAGTGTCTCAATATAACAAAAATAAATTTGTCACTAATGTATCTTGCCAGATTGCACAGCTTGTGAGAGTGAAGGGTGCTTCATAATAACATTCGTCATTATTAGGCCTTCCCAGCTCAGTGCTGTAGAGAATATAAACACCAATATTTATAGCTTTTTAATAAATGTACTTTAGTTTTCTCAGGACGCTGACGAGTTGGCTATCAATTTCTGACACAACATATTGGGGAATTGCCATTTACTATTTCTTAGGACTAGCTGGAACAAGTCTCCCTTTCTTAAGTGGCACATGTTCATTTTCTGCCTTCTCCTCGTCCTTACCACCTGCTAACAGTGTTTCAGGCAACAAAACAGCAGTGCTCTCAGCAGACAGTGTAACCTCCTCTGGAGCTGTGACAGTGCAGATGGTACACCAAGAAACAAAACCCTTAAGCCCGTGATGAACTGCTTTTATTGCTTCTCTTTGAATTCTTTGATTCTTCTTTAATATTTGACACTGATTAGATAAAAAAAAACCTCTCTGAAGTATATGTGTAAACACAATAGAGAATACTTTCAGAGTATTGAGTACACCTCTCATTTCAGTTTTTTTTTTTCAGTCAATCTTTACTGATAGGCAAATCCATACATTTGTTAATACAGTTACCTACCACAAGAACATTTACTTCCTTATGTCAGCATTATTTTATAGTTGGTGCTTGCTAATATTTTTTTCTCCATTTAGCAAATTTTAGAAGAAATTGAATCCGCATTAATTGTATTTTTTAACCTTACAATTTATATTAGCACTAAGAAATTTTAATAACATGAAAGAATTTCATCAGGAGCAAAAGCATCAACCATTTAGTAATGATTCTGTTAAAGAACATATATTGAGAACTGAATGACTCAGTTTTAGTAGCAGAATATTTAGAATGCCTTCTTGGTTAAATGCATGAACATATAAGAGAATAAAATTAGAGAATATATGTAAATATATAATCATGTTTTTCCAACTTAATAGGGTCATGTATGTATTATATATTTTGTGCTGTAATGCATGGAAAACTTTCTCCCAGTGCCTAAACAAACCCTCACAAGGTGGACTATCTTCCTATAAGCTATTATGAGAAAGGTCCCTCAGGTCCCCAACATAAGACAGGCAGTTGGCACTTTTATTGGTGGTCATTCTTAGCTAACTGACAGTGTTACTAAAGACATCACCTGCCTTGGTACCAAGACACAGAGAAGTCAGAATAGAGCCAGTATGGAAGCTTCCTTCCTTCTGTCAAGCATTCATGTGTTCTAAGGTGCTGTGTAGGCTCACAGGGGGAAAATATCCTCCACAATCTTAATGAGCTGTGAACTCTGTGGGCAACAACACCAACCTGCCAGGAAAGATGAATCCACTGGCGTGAAAGAGGCAAGTCTGTTATGGAGGTAACCAACCACTCTCTGATTATATTTGATCCTTGCTCTGCAGGGGAACATTCAGGGCTGCTGTGATAAACATAAAAAGAAGCTATGACTTGGGAGGTTACAGACCCTTGTGGGAAAGCAACTGCTGTTGTTTTACTAAACAGACATAATATATGTGTCAAATATTCTTCTAAGTCACCATGGTCATAGATTACATTGCTTTCATCTGTGGTTAGAATAGTTTCATTGGCAATGTTCTAAAGCAACACCAGGGACTCATAAGTAGTCACTTTAAAGAGAAGAAATGAATTATGAACGATATATGTAAATACCCTCACAGTTCCAGAAAGGAAATTTGTAACAGCAAGTTGAATGGTAGCCTAGACCACTAACCTTGTGTGCAAAACCAAAACAAAACAAAAAAGAAAAAAAAAAAAAAAAACGCTTGTTTGAAACCACAGTAGTTTTCATTACCTTAAACAATCTTCAAAGACTTGGCCTATAAGTCTTTATCCCAGTAGTTGCAGGGACCCATGAGGCCTTACCATTCCCTAAGACAATGGGAGCAGAACAAGAATTATTCTCAGTATTGTAAACATTCTTAAGGTGTACATTCTCTTTTAAAAATCTTTCATCACACTCTATAAAAAATTCTAGGAAAACTCATTGAGTACTATCAAGGAGACTGGAAAATAGAATGTGGTGAGTATAGTGATATTTGAGACAAAGGGATCATGTACAGTGAAAGGAATGTAAAGGAATAATTGAGTATTAGGAATATGATCAAAGCATAGAATGGATATATATATATATATATATATATATATACGAATATATATGAAAATGCCATGTTGAAGCCTATTAGTGTGTATAACATATGCCAATGTTTTTCACATTAATTTTTTGAACAGAACAAAAATTAAAAATGATACATCTTTAAATTTTTGTATTAAGTGAATAAATAAAATAATGCACAAGTAATTTATGAGTGAAGAGTTATAAATACTCCTTTTTCTCTTAAAAAATATAAATATGTTGACAGATTGTGTTGAGTAGGGTGTTATTCAATTACACTTCTAGAAATAAAACTGTGTGGGTAGGCTTCATTATATCAATTTCACTAAATGAAGTAATGTCTAAATGAAATAAAAATATGGAAATAACAATATAGTTATTTAAGATTGGTGATCATCAGTGAGCAATATTTACAAGGACAATTTTGAAAGTGCCTAAATATCCATCCATCTTTAGAGTCCCAAACTTCCTTTAAAATATAAATATATATATTTTAATATATATTAATATTATTAAGTCAATAGCATGACTGTCACTACTAAAATTCACTTTAATTACTGAGAAAATTTCTCTGGAAAGATACTGTGCTGGGAAGTGAATATTTAGAAATAGAAGATCAAATACCCTTCCTTAAAATCTTCACAGGTTACCAGAATCATAGCCAAGTTTACTGAGTTAATTTTGTTTTTCTACTGAACATTTTAATGGCTTATATTCACTAGATATTTCTAAATGTTTCACAACAATGTTTAAACTCAAGAATATCATTTATTTGAACATTTCCCCAATATTCTACTAGCTTTTTCTGTATTTTTCTTTTATATGTTTTTTCCCCTGTTTTTCGCCAGTAGTTCTCTGTGCTGGTTGGCATTACTTGTCAACTCTACATGACTTAGAATCACCTGGGAGGACAGACTCTATGAAGAATTTTTCTACATTTGGTTGGCTTGTGGATGTGATAGGGGATTTTCTTTAATAGGTAATTGTGATAGACTCAGGCTACTGAGGATGCAACATGCCGTAGACATTGGGACATGAACTATATAAGAATGAACTGAAATGACAACAAGCAAGCAAGTGAGTATGCAAGCAGTAATTTCTATCTACTCTTGATTGTCGAATGGGATTGTGACTTTTTATCCATAGATTCTCCTTGAGTGGCTCTCCTGCGATGGCAGATAATAACCTGAAATTGTAAGGTAAAATATAACCTGTTGCTACTCTGTTTCTTGTTGTCATGTTATTCAATCACAGAAGAAAAAAATTAAACCAGGACATGGCCTTTCGATATTTGTGATGTATGCTTGTGTATGTACATTCATATGAGTATATATGTAAATATGTATATGTATATATATATACACTGCATTTCCTTTATCCATATAGGCTGACTTTATAAATTTGCCATTATGAATCCTACTACAATAAATGCAGATATGCAAATACCTATGTAGGATGCTTGTTTTTCTTTGAATATATTCCAAAGAGTGATTTGGAACAGCATACAAAATTTTAGTGTTATCAAAAACTCCATTATGATTTCCATAGTGGTCACACTATTTTGCATTAAAATCTGCTGTGTGTGAAGATGCCTTTCCCCTGGTACCTTTTTAATGTCTGTCATTTAATTTTCAATAGTACTCATTTTGTTCCAGAATGAGATGGACACTCAATGCAGTATTCTCAGGAATCTTCCTCACAATTACACTCAAATTATAATTTCCTAGGTTTCTGCTGTCATTTGAATATCAAATATGCCCAATATTTTCATGCACAAAAACACTGGGTCCCCTGGTGTTGGTAGGCTGGAATATTGTAGAGCCCTTTGAAGCTTTTGAAACCTCACCAGAGAAGTGAGCATGTTGTAGCACAGTCCTTCAGCAGCAGAACATTTATTGTTTTAGCCATCATCATTGCACAAGAGCTTCCTCAGCCTTTGACTTTAGACTTCCACTAATGTCTCTCCTGGGAGCTTATGAGTTGTTGCCTCAAACTGGGTAGCATCATTAGTCCATTATTTGATGGCAACTAGTTCCCAGAAACAACTGAAAACTCACAAGCACCGGTGGTCTCTGTGGATCTCATCTCTAGATGACCAGTGTGGACCATTTAGCCTTTCACTGTGAAAGCTAATCTAATAAATTCTTCTTTTAAAATATATGTCTTTCTTCTGTTCCTCTAGCTTTCTTCAGCTAATATAGATTTTTGGCAACTGAATGGTTCTGGAGAAATCAAATTATAACAATGAATTTCCTCAAATGGCTTCATGGTTTCTGGACCTGACTTCTCTAAATTGTACAAACATAAAGTTTCCTTTGGATAGAATAAGAATATGGATAAACACTAGTATGAAGTGTTTTAATAACTGCACACATAATATATCTGAAGCTCTTCATTATTACTATTTGATTCTTATTACTTCGTTACTTCAAAGAATCTAGAAATAGATCAATTTTACACTCATGTAAAAAGCCTTTGTAGAATTCTGAATGAACACTGATTCAAATTCTCAACTCCAGACAAACATTAACAAACCCACATATTCACTGAGTCTCCCAGTGAGAATCTTCACTGTAGACATAGTTCTTAAGTAGCTGAAATATGCACACAAATATAAAATTGTATATATTAAAGGAGTGACATGATGTTTACATACACATATACATACACACACACAACACTTACACACTCAATTAATTGGGGTTATACATATCTACCACCTCAAACATGAACCATCCCATTGTGGAAAAAATGTTTAAATGTTCTTTTTTTTTCTATTTTTTGAAAACTATAATTTATTTAATTGTTTGTTTATTTATTTATAGGATTGGTGAGTGGAAATTTGGAAGGTTCTTGAAATTGTAGGAGGGACAATCATAATCTGAATATGTTGTGGAATTGCCCTCTGTATGCTGTGAATATCATTGGTGAATAAAGAAGCTGCTTTAAACCAATGGCATATCAGAACATAGCCAGGCTAGAAGAGATATATATAGAGAGAGTAGGTGAGTCAGGGAGATACCATGTAGCCAACAAAGGAGAAAGATTGTAGTAATAAGTGCGGTGGGGCTGCATCCCCAGCACCCCAGCTGCCTGGCTAGCTTATGCCCGAAATAACACCACACAAACTGTATTCATTTAAACACTGCTTGGCCCATTTCTATCTAGCCTCTTCTAGGCTAATTCTCGCACCTGGACTAGCCCATTTCTAATAATGTGTGTAAGCACCCCAAGGTGCACTTACAGGGAAGATTCTAACCTACGTCCATCCTGGGTCGGAGCTTCATCGTGTATGCCCAGGAGAGTGAAGCAGGGCCTCTGCTCCAGAGCTGTCGAGTCTGAGCTCACTTCCTCTTCCTCCCAGCATCCTATTCTGTTTACTCCTCCCACCTATGTTTTAACCTATCAGGGCCAAGGAGTTTCTTTATTGCTTAACCAATGAAATCAACAGATTGATATATGACGCTCCCACATCAAAAGATGCCAGCCATTAGCTGGAACCTTGCTGGTAAACCATGAACCTCTTGGTAAAATATAAAGTAATGAAAATGGGTTAAGATATAAGAGCTATCTAGTGATACACTTAAGTGATTTCCCAAGCACTCTTTTAATTAATACATTTTTGTGTGATTATTTCAGATCTGGGTGAATGGGAATGAACAGTCTCTGTCTACATGAATATGTTGCATGAAAAAATATATTTTCAATGAAAACGTATTTAAAAATGAGTGCACCTGTCCAGACCACCGAAGCAGCAGGATGTGAGCTGCCCCACTAAAAAAAGGTACTGAGCCACATGGCTAACATAGATCAAAAAAATGGGTTAATCAAGATGTGAGAGTTAGCCAGTGAAAGGCTAGAGCTAAAAGGCCAATTTGCTTTATAACTTATAGAGATTTATGTGTGATTTTTCTTTGGGACTAAATGGCTGGGGGACTAGGTGGGACAGAAAACACAAATAAGCAGGCCTGTCCCTTCATATTACAGTCTATGTTTACATGAATATGTTGCATGAAAAAATATGTTTTCAATGAAAACATATTTAAAAATGAGTGCACATGATATTTCACACATATGCACACAAAGACATATTCACCATTATGCACATTAGCATAGAGAAATTTTGTTGATCCAACCTGTTACTAAGTATCCATGAGCCAACATTTTCAATTATCCATATTGGATACCCTTCTCAGCCTCTAGTAACCAATGTCCTGTTCCCATATATGGCTGAGATCATGTGGTAGTTGTATTTGCACTCTACTTTTTTTAATGATAATCTGCAGGCCCGCACATGCATCAGATTTTATTTTTCTGATGTGTAAATAGCATTCATAAATATATATTCATCTCAGAATACATCCCATTTATTTATTTTATTCATAAGGTGGTAGACACTGAAGTTGTATGGAAAAAGTATATGCCCATGAAATTCCTCAGAACTGTTAATCTATAATTTAATAAGAAAGCAATAGTGTAAGTATAGGAAGTTATGAATAAATAACACTTACATACAAAGGTAGGACAATCTGTAACAGAATTTTTTTTAAACTAAATCCAACAAAACATACAAAGGAAAATGTATTATGGTTAGATGGGATTCACCCCTATACAATAAGGTTACTTAAATTATCAAATTTAAGTGAATATAACTTGCTCTATTAATTAAAACACAACACTAGGAGCAATCTGCATTAGCTTTTCATTGGAGGGATAGTTTTGCAATTAAAAAAGAAAAGAGGGCTATGATAAAATGCAACATCATTTCGGGTTAATGAAAAACAATAATTCTTGGTAAATTGGGAGTGGCCAGAAAATTCCTTAACTGATAGTACATTTTAATGCCCAGAGCTAGCATCATCCATAATCCCCAAAGTTCAAATATTATTCATTAAGCTTCAGATTGATTTATGAGACCACCCTTTTTTCACTTCTACTGACTAATGTACCTGAGATTTTAGCTAGTGCAATGTCACAAGTTTAAAAGTTAAAAAGGATTCAGATTATAAAACATATACAGAACTATTTTTCTGCAACCTACAAAATTTAACTTCTAGAATAACTTTGTATATTAAGGTTGGAACATGCCAGGTAAATATGAGAAAAATAAAATGATTTTAAAATAAATACAAATGACAATGACATAGAAAAAATAATAAGAGTAAATATCACAAAATATTTTCAAAACATACACACTGAACATTTTAAAATATTACTAATGTAAGTCAAAAGTTTGAATAAGTAGGCAAATGCACTATTTTTAGATGCTAAGTCATTCAAAATTTCATGGGGAAATAAGAAAAATAATCTTGAAATCAAAAAAAATTATAAGGTTTAATTTATGAAGTTAAGACCTCTCCATTAATTATGAACTTAAAGTGTCAGGCAGTGTGAACGAGTATCAAGAAAGAGAGATTAGTTCAATTGAATAGAGAGAGAGGCTAGAAACTGGCCCCAAAATGTTTACTTGAATGAACTTATTTCTAGTAGAAATCTCCAAACAACAGAGCAAAACAGACAGTATTTTACTACAGGATTCTGAAAAATTGGATCTCGATCAGGTAAAATTATATTTTTTAATGCTCCAAATTGCTACAAAATTGAGATAAATATAAAATATGAAATTACAAATTTCAAGAAGAAAATTATATGTTTGGGAGTTTGTCAAACATTCTATGCAACTAAAACAAAAGCATAATCCTAGAAATGTAATATAGATTATAATTTGAGCAAATTAAGACATTCAGATCTTTTAAATTCAGTTTAAGAATGAACTAAGAAACTATTGATTGTGAAGAAACACTTCCAAGGCATATATCGGGTAGTACTTTTGTAATAACACTTATGGTTCTCGTAGTCTATAATTAAAAACCTGGAACTTTTAAAAGGTGAATAATGCCAAACAAGGCGGCAAATGATGTATGAAAGTGAGACATACTGAAAAACATATTGTAAAATTCCATGTATGTGGAATTCAAGGGTAGATGAACTTGATTTGTGGTGAAAAAATTCAGAACTATAGTTGTTTCTGAATTTGACAGTAACTGAGATCCCGAGAGGATCAGAGAGAGACCAGAATGATCCAATTGGTTCATACCTTCATAGGAAAGGTGTAGAATTGTACACATTCATATTTGTTCATCAAAATTGCTTTGTTAATACACCTATATTTGTGAATACATCTGTATTTCAATGTATTTATTTTTTCCTGTAAAACTGAGAGAACAGCGAACGGAAATATAAGCTCTAAATATTCATGGATATTAACCATGAATATTGCTTCTTTTTTGAGGGGAACCATGGATTTGGAGGCTTGATTATAGTCCTGTTTACTTTGTACATGACTTAAATTTTCTGTGCTAAAATAGTTTAAAAGATTAAAGCATGTAATTTTGACAATGGAAGACATGTGCATTTGTTGAACTAGTCAGCAGTGATAATTATTTCAGAAAATCAAGGCCATGGAAAGATACTTTTATGGAGAATAAAACTGGAAACCCTAAGATAAAAGCCATGCAAAATGATTAGCTATTATTTAACACTATCAAAGAATCAAAAAATGCATCAATATGTGAGTTAGGAGTCAGAAAGGTTGATATATTAGAGAGACAAAGGTTGCATTTTTGTTCTTTGTTAGTTTTGTTACTTTGTGCAAAGCTATTAACCTTTTGAGCTTCAGTTTATTCTACTCTGAAATGAGCTTCATTATCTCTACCTCAAAAGGTGGCAAAGAAAATTTGGCAGTCTTAGGGTAGTCAAACCCATTAGCATATTAGCATATTGCATATAATTAGTGCATCTTAAGAAAGTTTTGCCTTCCTCTTCCACTAATACATCCTTCAGCCCTTTTAGCAGCTTTCATAAAGAAAAAAAAGGGGGGGGGGATTCCTAGGAAGTGACTGGATATCCTGCCGAGCCTGTTTGGCAAGTTTCAGGGCAACTGGAATCCCTGTTTCAAGAGAGAGGGAGAGAGTAGGAAAAGAGAGAGAGAGGGGGGAGTGAGAGAGAGAGAGAGAGAGAGAGAGGGAGAGGGAGAGAGAGAGAGAGAGAGAGAGAGAGAGAGAGAGAGAATAACACCTCTATAACTACTATAGCTAGCTGTCCTCTGACTTTATACACATGTAGAGAAATGGATATATATACACATATGTGCACACACACACAAAGAAAACTGGATTTACTCCCAGACTGGAAATCTGCACAGCTGTCTTGAATACTTATTAACTATTAGGTAAAATAATTTCTTCACTATGATATAAATAACAAAATTATATGATTAAATGAAATTAAATATAAATAATATGATTAATATTGTAGTAATATTATTTGCTGACATCAATTAACAAACTTGTCTGTAAATATTTTTTACTCACTCAAGTAATACTGAGCAATGTTACTTCTTGACACCCAATTTATATTATCATAAAATAAATGCTCCTGCTTTTACTTATATCTATGTATGTGTGTCTACATGCATGTATGCCAGTCATGCATGGATGCATGCAGAGATCACAGAGAATGTTGTAGCTCCACAAGATGTAGAAATTGGGAAACAAATGGGGGTTCTCTGCAAGGTCTCCGAACAGCAGACCCATTTCTTTCGTCTCTGTTTTGTAGTTTTAATCATGCTAACATACAGTGAACATGAAAAAATGAAATTTCAGATACTGTTTTGCATGAAGGAAGGCTTTTTTCTTGTTTGTTTTTATTCTTCTGTTTAGTTTTGCCTTCTTTCTAGTTGTTTAGGCAACCTATGTTTATAACAACAACAGTGTTATTTCTTCCAAATACAGATATCTCTGCTCTCCACCTCCTCAAGAAAATGGCTGCCTCAGTAGGCTGCAATTATAAAATACCATATCTACAATTCAAAATAAAATAAAATGCTTAAATTTGATGCAGGTCTTTTGTAACATATTCAGAAAATGACTAAGATGGCCATGAACTAACATTTCTACAGTTTCCCAGTCGTTATGTTTATAATTGTGAGCTACTGTACCTGGCTTGAGATTCTCTTTCTGAAAAATTTTCTTGGACAATTTTACACAGGCTTATAAAATTCTGCCTACTCTCCCCTCAAAACTCTCTATTATCTTCCTCCTATCCTTTCAAAGTTCCTTTACCACATTCAAAGATTTTGGAGTATGTTTTGTGACTCTTTGAATTTAACCAGAGCCAGCTGTGGAACCCTTTAAACAGAACTATTCATTGAACACTTTGAAAAGTGTTTTTTATTGGGAACTGGAAGAGAGCTAAGTAAGTTGGTAGGTGTTGGAATAGACACATCTTGAATATTATTTTGGAAGGATTTTACTAATTTCAAAGGAATAACACACTTATGTCTGTTCTTAGACCATAGAATTTGAAGAAATATAATAAAAACTTTTGCCAACCCAGTGGTTGGTATATAATTTAACAAAAGAAAAAAGCAGGAAGGTTGCCATAATTCAATGCAATGTACACAATCAAGCACGTTTAACAAAACAGGAGCCCCATAGTGAAGGAATATTTTCTAGGAATATTTTTTTTTAATGTGGAAGTGGACTAGTATGATCATAGCAGCTCATAAAGATGATGGCTTCTAAGCTACCATCCAAGGTCAGGTGTGTGTGGGGGTAAGTCAAAACATTGGTAGAAGAAACTGTGTCCAAGAAGAGGAGGCAGAGGAAAAAGAAGAGGAGAGGGGATTCATATTGGTTAGGTAAAAAAGTAGGTGCCTGAGCCCGGCGGTGGTGGCACACACCTTTAATCCCAGCATTCAGAAGGCAGAGACAGGTGGATCTCTGAGTTTGAGGCCAGCCTGGTCTACAAGAGCTACTTTCAGGACAGGCTCCAAGGCTACAGAGAAACCCTGTATCGAAAAACAAAAATAAAAAATAAAAAAAAAAGAAAGAAAGAAAGTAGAAAGGGGGTAAATGGGAGGAATTGGGGTGGGTTAATATAATCAAATTCATGGTCTGAAATTATCAAAGAATTAGCTAAGTAGAAAACAAGCATATTTTGGAGAATATTAAATAACATGACTTTTCATAGTTCAAAATATAAACTGATGCATACTAATGAAATTCTCAAAAATATAGTGTTATTTCATTTTTAGCAGTTGAGTCCCCAAAACCATTCTATAAAATATTTATTTCAAAATCTCCCCATGAACTGTGTCTTGCAGTAAAGAGTAACAGATTGTTAACAAGCTATGTAGAAGTGCAGATTTTAGAACAATTCTAAAAATAATCTTTAAACAAACTTTTATGTGTGTATGGTGAAATATTTTGATGTTCTGTAAACTTTAATCTAGTAAAGACAGTTGTATGTTTCTGAGTACTGGTTGAGAAATATTAACAATTTTGTGCTAATTATACTCAAATCATGTCTTAACCTGAAACTTTCAGTTTTCCTATACTAAAATAATAAGGCCAGTCTAAATGAATATATACATATACATATATATCATAGCACTACACGGCTAATAATATATTGCAATATATTTGCATTATTATTATAAAACAATAGCCTTTTAAATTTGTGAAAGAATACTGGGATAATTTGAGTATTACCTTATATTTGAAGTACAAAAGTTAAATCTATCTATACACTTTTATAATTAGGTTTAAAGTTGATAGCAGTACAATACAACTTAAAGGAGCATTAAATTAAAACAAGGCTGGAGAGGTGACTCGGCAGCTGGTTAACTTGCTTTTCTTCTGGAAGCTGAAAACATACAAATAGTTTTAGTTATTTGAATTTATTTTCTTCATAATGAATTAAAATTGGATTTAGAAGTTTCTTGCAAAGCATTAAATATTAGTCTTTTTTTTTTTTTTTACAAAATACTGTTAATCTTGAGCTTAGGACAAGGGATTAAAATCTTTCTAACTGTCCCATCCTTTAAGACATTTATGTGAATATTTTAGTCTCTTTCCAACTTTTGTAAACCCTTTGTTTACTAAAGGTCCTGCTACATTCTTGGAACTTACTTGAGAAAAGTCGATGGCATCCTCATTACCTTTGTGCTGATTTTTTTAACTTTTATTTTTGAAATTTAAATACAAATATGTCATTGTCCCCTTTCACTTTTCTTTCTTCATCCCCACCCATGTACTGTTTCCACCTTACTTTCTTTCAAAATCACAATCTCTGTCCTCTTTCCTTTTAACTGTTGTTACATATATAACAAATGGTTATCCATGAAATCACATAAAAGCAAGATAGAAAGACATTTGACCAAAATTAAGAAAAACAAAACAAAAGATGGTTAAATCCTTAAAACCATAATTAAAAAAAACGGGGGGGGGTAGTTATAAGAGCTTTTCAGCATCAGACATTGTGTTCCTTTTGTTTGTTTTGCTTTTTTGTTTCTTTATTTGTTTGTCTTGTTTTTCAAGACAGCGTTGCTTTTTGTAGCCTTGGCTGTCCTGGAACTAGCTCTGTAGACCAGGCTGGGCTTGAACTCACAGAAATATGCCTACCTCTGCCTCCTAAGTGCTGGGGTGAAAAGTACTTGCCACCATAACCTGGCAAAGCTATTGTTTTCTTTCCTTTTCTGTTCTTTTTCCTTCCTTCTGTTTTTNTTTTTTTGGTACTTAAGTGATCTCCCGAAAGAGGAACACATGGTCTCCCTTTCTTCCTCCCCGGGTTGCATTTTCGCAGCTTCCCCGTTCCCCCTCGGGGCCACCCGAGAGTGCAGATCTCCCATTAAAGCTGGATATTTCTTAATTCGGCTTGTTTTGATTAGGCTTGATTGGGAATTTTTGCGTCGGCAGAGAGCTCGCGCTAAGGAATATTCCTAACACTTAGGTTCCCTGAAAGTTTAGCAACAGATCCCTATCTCACAGGAAAGACTTTCCAGTCTATGTCGTCTGCTGCAGTTGGGACAGTTTTGCGTAGCAGAAGTCCTTTTGCATGTGGTAGATGACCATTCAGAGAAGAATGGGGAAGCTACAGTTATCTGAAAAACCGGGCTTCTAGACATGCTGGGGGATAGGCTTCTGTTTCCTCTTGGCCATCTGCCCTAGCTATGCTCAGTCATTCTAGGATATCGGCAGATGTGTTACCATTTTACCAGTCCATTTTGTGACCTACAGTAATATATTTTCATTGCAATACTTATATTCACTTATAATCGCTATGGAATAGTTCTAGTATTTTATTTTACTTTTTCAGAATTCTATACTTTCTTATTTTTTTAAAATTATCACATACATCAAAACCCAAACAACTTCAGTTACTTAAACATAATTTAATTAGGTTAAAATACTTTATAAGAGCTTTGTTTCATATTTTAATTTAAAAATTATACTTTTAATTTTACATATCAACCCCAGTTCTCCCTCCTACCCCTTCTCCTGCCATCCTCACCTCCTCCCCTTCCCTCCTCCCATCCACTCTTCAGAGGAGATAAAGCCTCCCTTGGGGAGTCAACAAAGTCTGGCATACCATCTTGAGCCAGTACCAATCAAACCTACCCCCCCCCATATCAAGACTGAGCAAGGTATCCCACCCTAGGAAATGGGTTCCAAAAACCTAATTCATGCACTTAGGATAGGTCCTGGTACCACTGCTAGCCCCCTCCTCTACAGATCAAGTCATATAGCTGTCACCCACATTCAGAGGGTCTATCTGGGTCCCATGCAGGTTCCCCAGCTGTCAGTCTACAGTCCATGAGCTCCCACTAGCTAGGGTCAGCTGTCCCTGTGATTTTCTCCATCATGATCTTGACCCCACCTTGTTCATATGATACCTCCTCTCTCTCTTCAGCTGAACTCCAGGAGATCAGCCCATGTTTGGCTGTGGGTCACTTCATCGGCTTCCATCAGTTACTGGATGTAGGTTCTATGATGACAGGATAGTCACTAATCTGATTACAGGGGAAGGCCCTTTCAGACACCATCTCCACCACTACTAGGATTCTTAGCTGGGGTCTTCCTTGTAGATTCCTGAGATGTTCTCTAACACCAGGCTTCACTCTAACCCCATAATGGCTCCCTCTATCAAGATACCTCTTTCACTGCTCTATCTCTCCATCACTTCCCTATCTCAGCCTTCCTGAACCATCATGTTTCCACCCCCATCCTTCCTCTCTACCCCCGCCTCCCAGTTTACCCAGGATTTCTTAACTATCTTCTTCCTGGGGCCCTTCATGTATGTCCCTCTTAGGGTCCCCCTTTTAACCTAGCTTCTCTGGAATTGTAAATTATAGCCTGGCTTTGCTTTGCTTTACATCTAATATCCGCTTATGAGTGAGTACATACCGTGTAAGACTTTTGTGATCTTTAGTTATTAAAGTTATTCTATAATTTAAATTAAAATTAATCAATTTCTTTATCTTTAATAATACAATGTCTATGTTGAATGACTTCTAGCTCATGCTAAGTATACATTATATAACACACACTTGTTGCAGTTAAACTCAGAAGTTGTTATCACAAAACTCAACTAGTCTCTAAGTTTTAGAGTATATGGATAGAAATGAGCAGTGTCTCACTCAATCTGTCTGTAACTTGTTTCCCTTAGTTTCTCCTGTCCTTGAGTCAATAAGGACTCACACTGACAGCTTACCTCTAAGGCAGATGGAAAATCATTAGTAATCAACACAGACCCTGCCTCATATTTCAGGGTTCCCTGCTTTGTTCTAAACAAGATTGCTCTCTCCAACTGTCACTGCTATTGGTCCTGCCTCCGTAGGGTCAATGGTTCAACCTTGTTCACCTTTGTCTTTTTAAACTGGGTCTGTATAAAATGCATTATTTCTCTACTACAGATGGACACTTCTCTCATGAACTGTCATTTTGACTAATGTGTGTGACAGAAGAAAAAGGTAGTGGAGGGAACTGGGACACAACACTGCTGGCCAATGACACATACTATGTCAGAGCAGAAAGTAAGCCAGTTTACAAATCTTTCAGAAATTCATGCTTGCCTTTGTCAGCTATCTGTCTTCCATAGAACTCTTATAGACTGGGTTGAAGAACACATTAGACATAATATCCCAGGATCACTGGAATAATGAGCAGGCTGTCATGATATGAGTAAGCCAACCCCACTGTGCCTTTCTTGCCTTTACTTATCATGAATCATTCCAGGAAGCTCTTTCACTCATCTTTTGGACGTAACTCACCAGCTCTAGAAAGAGATTTACAACTTAGACTTAGGGTGGGTGGGTTTTAGGCTCAAAAAGTTAATTAAAACAAAACTTTATGCAATGCTTACTGATTTTGTAATAAAATGTTTACATAACAATAAGAAATGAAATGTCTTTCTATCATGGCTTAAATTATAAGATTTGGAGATTTTATAAAAAGTTATTACAAAAGAATTTTAAAATATCAATTTTGTGCATCATTTATACTTTTTTTTAACAGAAAATGTGTTTTTCTTTGACTTTAGTAGCAGCAGCCTTAAAACTGTTTAAGAGTAACATGCACTGTTTGTCTGTACTTTCCCTCTCCTGTAGTGAATAAAACAGGGTAGGAAGAGAAAACCCAGGACTATCAGGATGAAAGGGACAGTCAAAGGAAGCTACCAAGAACATAAAGGGGTGAAGCATGAGTTGGAAGCTTGCTGAAGTCTGGTACCTCTATCTGTTAGCCTTTGTGCCCCATCTCTTATTAAAGCTGCCTCATTGGTAAGGAACCAGCATAGTTCACTCACAAATGTGTAGATAGCTCCATGGATAGCTTCTAGATCCAGATCACATAGGTTCAATGCAACACTAGTAGCTATAGACATTCTGGGGACAGGAAAAAGCTCCAGGCAGATCCTGTCAAGGACCGCCCCAAGGTGACCTACTTACTCCAGTTTTCCTAACACCAAAGTCTCTAGACCCTATAAACCATGGACTTGCAAAGATATTCATGAACTCTTGTAGATGCTTCTGGTGTAGTTTCTAAACTGTCTCCCAATCGTCCTTCATCTCTGCTATACTCCGTTTGTATTGCTAGGCTAATAGACTTTATTTGAGTTTTTTAAGGCTTAATTATTCCTTTTCTGCATGAAGTTCAGCAGCAGTTCAGAGCAGAAATGTTCAGTAATGCCTCTATTTGTCTGTGAGATGACAACATTGTGGAAACAAATGAAGGCAAGCCTGACCAGTAACTACAACCTCCCTTATCTATTTTCATGCAATGTTTCATACTTCTTCATGCCATAGTTTAAGTATAAGGCACTTCTCATGGGTTAGTTGCATTGAACACTTAGTTTATAGATAATGGCATGATTTATAGGGTCTAGAGACTTTGGTGTTAGGAAAACTGGAGTAAGTAGGTCACCTTGGGGCGGTCCTTGACAGGATCTGCCTGGAGCTTTTTCCTGTCCCCAGTGCTGTGCTTCCTGATAAGCTTGAGGTAGGTGGCCATTTAGTTTTCCTTAGCATGAGTCATTCCAGGAAGCCTTTTCACCTTCTTTCAGAACTATCCAGGAAGCTCTCCTGAACTATCGGCTATGGACATTCAGACTCTCACTACCACATGTTTTGCCTCACATCAGGAGTAGACATGTGAAGCAAAGTGACCATGATTGAAATTGCAAGCTAAAATAAAAGCATTCTCCCTTAAGGTGGCCATAAGGCTTGATGAGCGTAAGGAGGAAGGCTGTTTAAGCAGAGCATCCTGCTTAAGGAGATTAAGTTCTACCTTCTTCATATAGGAGAGATTCCACACCATTCTTTATAAGTAGGGTATTTATTTCATAAACACAGTTTATTTTTATCTGATATGAAAGAGTATGAGACCTAAAACATATTTTACCCTGTAAGAAATAATGCCAGAGTGAAACTCTCTAGATAACAATATCTAACTCTGTGTGTTATTCATATAATGAGTGGATGGCTTTGGATATATTGGGGAAAGAGCAGTTTTGGAATTTAATTTTCCAAGGGTACAAGTTCAATCCTGAATATGAAGAAAGAAAGCAAAAAAGAAAGAAAGAGAGAGAGAGAGAGGAGGGAGGGAGAAAGAGAGAGGGAGGGAGGGAGGAGGAAGAAACTACAATTCCTCATCTGAGCTGTTGCTAATGGTTACGAAAGACACTACCAAAACTTTACAGGCTATCCTTATGGTGCTTGGTAGTCCTTGACTTTGAGGTGAAAGGTAAGTCCCTATTGTGAAGACACCACATACTTTAAACACAGTGCCTACAGAAGTCTGAGCTGGAATTTATTGGAAAGTCTCCATCATAAGGACTAGATTCCATAATATCTGAAGGTGCTTTGTAAATCTCTAAAGGAGATAAACAAGCATAGTCCTACCCAGCTATGAAGCTCCTAAACCACAACAATGACCAACATGTCAAAGTAACACTAAGGGTGCAATAGTGTCATACATATCTTGACACTAACTGCTAGCTCTCTATTTGGACATAAGACCAATTCAGGAAGAGTGAATATAAGACTAATTCTAGAAACTAGACAACTTCTTGGGCTAGTGAATTTATGGATTTTGGAGAAGAATGTACAACTAACTCTAGCTTTACTAAGCCAGCATAATTCCAAACTATATTCTAAATAGACATCCTTAGACAATATAAGTTTAGTCCTTACCCTCACCAAGGAATATTTCTTTTTACTTAGCTACTTTTATACTTTATCACTTAGGATAGGTTTTTTTTTCTTTTTTCTCTTCCTCTCCCTGCTCCAGATGTCAGGGAGTATTTTGGACAATTAAGTGTTCAATGTGTACCTTTAAGGAGAAATCCAAAATGTTCCATTTTGTTGGTTTCAGAATTCTTTCCATTAATTCATCTTCCTATTTTCTTTTACACTTCTTGGCTTTCCCTTACCTGTTGCTCTACAGCCTCTTTTTTTCTTCGTGTTTTATTTTCATGCAATTCTTGGTGGGCGCATGAATTATTTTCCTATTATATAATTTCTCTACAAATATTCCTAGTCTTGCCCAAACTTCCCTTTCTGTGACCTCTGCTTTCCCTCCTCATTTCATGCAGTAATTTTCACATGAAGAATTCTCAGGATGTGTGAGATGTTGCATGATTACTTTATAATAAAGCATGACAACTTTGTAATAAGCAATTTCAATGAGGTTGACATATTGGAAATGTTAGGGGCACAACGGCCCTTGTGATCACAGATAATACTAGGTAAAGCAGTAACATTAACCATGCAGCTGTCTTTTCAAAGAAAAGATATATAACCTGTTTTCCACCCAGAAGGCTGGGACTGGAGGTGGCAAATTAGTTTAGATAATCCCTGTACTATCGGCAGGAGCCCCTATATGACTACACCGGGGTCCCATAACTAGGACTGAAGTTAAGTAATAATCTATGTAACATTTGTGTTATCTGTATGGTCAGGGGCTCTACCAAGCTCCCATACCCAAGAACAAGGGTAACTAATAGTCCAGATAACCTGTACCCTATCTGTATGACCAGACCAAACCAGATCCTCCCAGAGGCCCTTAAAATAACCCATCTAGCCTATCTTTTGAACCATTTTTTATGGAAGAAATAATATATACTTTGAGAAGAGTTTCACTGTGATTATGCTTCATTGTGCATAGGAGATTGGGTTACATCAGAACTGTTTTCTAAATTGTGCTGAACTTAAATATGCCGACAATAAACTGCCTGGTATCAAGTTTTAGAAGTTTGAAGCAACACCAGCTACTGAATTGTGCTAAACTGGATATCCTTCTAGCCTCACATGGAGGGTTATTCTCTCAGCCTTGGTGTTTCAGAGACCCCCAGAGACATAGACAGATATGGGAAATACAACCCATGCTTAAAGTATCTGCCCAAGTTAATCTATTTGTGTTTTATTTTTCAAATTAGTAATACCAGGACCAGCATCATTTATAAGAAACAAATGTAGTTATTTACATTTCTGGAAACAAGGCAATTCAGAACTATGGTACCAGAGGTGGTCATCAGTATTATTTAGAGTCCTTGAAATTGTCTATACAATGATATTAACCTATTAATGAGGGACTCTCATGATCTGCGCATTTTTCAAGGGTTCCACTCTTCAACACTGGAAAATGGAGAATCATGGTTCCATCATTTGAATGTCTTATGTTCAGGGAGAAGTTTTATGGGTGAAACAAACACAGTTTCCACATGAGTGGCACATTTATTTCTTCTGAACAGCAAACTACTGCCACAGTCCTATGACATCACCAAAAATCCTTAATAATCTAGTTTTTGATTTCTTTTTTTCTAACTAGATTTCAATGTTGATGATAATGACAGTGAATAACCAACAATGCACCAAGATTCCATGGATAGGGAGGCATGATAGCTCACACCTTTGCATGATCTTTATATCACTGGACTCAACATTCATGATTATTCTCCATCAAATGACACATCTTGACTAGCCAGATGTCAACTACACCCAAATCACTTTCCTGATTATTTCTTATACATACATATTATATATGTATATATATAATATTATATATTATTGAAAAAATTTCCGCCTCCTCCCCGCCTCCTTCCCGCCTCCCATTTCCCTCCCCCTCC
>NW_026067949.1:37850136-37854363 GCF_014885135.2 Alexandromys fortis
TATTGCTTAACACATTTATAGTACTAGGTAATCATTTCTAATATATTGGTTTCAGGGTATTAATTTCTTTTTGAAAGAAGGCTCAATGTTGTTCAGTTGGTAACTAACGAATTCATTTGAAATTCCTACTTAATTGATATCTTTGAGTAGAATGAATAGTGAGAGAGGAATGGAAAGAAGATTCCTCAAGAGTGAAGGAAACAAGTACCAACAAGAGATCTTGGTCAAGACTGTAAACTGTGAAGTGGCAGGTTATTGCTATAATTGCTAATTTCAGTTGGCTACTAGTTGGATTAAGGAATCTCCAGAGAACGTGCAAACCATTATTTCTGGGTATCTGTGATGGTATTTTTAAAGTGTTTCTACAAGTTATTGCTATGTATAAGTAGAATCAGGAAGTAAGATACACTCCCAGAGGAGAAATACATGACTTCCCAAACAGCTAGGGATCTCATTAGAATACAAAAGCAAATGATAGGTCTTTGGAGTCCAGAAAGCTCCCACAGCCAAAACCCCCTAGTTTATCATGCTTTTGTCCTCATATTGAACTACATGTTGGATCTTTCTGGTTCTGAATCTTTAGAGACTTTAATGGAGGCTCTTGGAAAACCCGAGCATGTCCAGGTTTTGGAGAGCTGTCCTAGAGCTTAGTTTTAATAATGACATGAATCAAGTCCTCCAATAATCCTCTCATTTCTCTAATCTTTCTTCTCTCTTTCTGTTCCTTCTCTTCCCATCCTGTTTTTCTTCTATCAGTCCCCTTATTTCTTACTACTGGTGTCTTACATTTTTATAATGCTTACTAATAAAACATCTAAGTAATTAGAAACCTAAGCCTCAGCTACACATAAATGGTTTTGTCAAACTGGCATTATTTCAACAAAACCAAACCTGAAACTATTCATCCAAATGAAAAGAACGCTCAAGGTCTAGTATACTCTCAGGAGGTAAATAGATGCTGAGGATACACTCATGACTAAAAGAATATAAAACAGTAGAAGGAAAACAATTTGGGTTTTTATTGCTAAGACAAAATACCTGGCAGGGCTGCTGAACTTAAAACTTTGTGGTTCTATCATGCCTGGGTGTGTGATAAGTCAGCTCAATATGCTAGAAGGATGTAGCCAAGTGAAGGTGCTCACCTTGTGTAGGATGAGAGATTCAGAGAGAAGGAAGAGAGCAAGTATTAAATTTATTCTAAAAAGACCAACAGAGACTCATCCTTCAACTATTCCCTACTTCCAAATAAGCTACTGAAATAGGAACTCAAACAGATTAATTATTCATGAATGTTCATATGCCAACAGGCTTGACCCAAAAGACTCTCAATACTGCTTCTTTATGAGAATGAAGACTCCCACCTGTGAGTAATATAGGCGGACCCTTCAAATTCACACAAATAAACTTCTGTGCTCGAGAAGTCAGGGTGGAACAATGAAGAAAATAGGCCTCAAAGTAGGTCTTTTAAAGGTTTAAAAAATGTCAATTAAACAAAAATTACATGCCTTAGGAAAAACGAAACCATATACACTGAAAAAAGAGTTACTGTTTTAATAAAGCAAATAATCTGACAATTAACTGTACAAGAGAAAGAGTGAAGGTTTTTTACAAATGACAGAATTGTGCGCATAAGTACCTAAAAAAATAAGCAGATATATTATGAGATTAAATGAAAACAAATAAAAATATGAATGTAAGGTAATAGTTCCCCAAAAGTGAGAGAATGAAGAAGCAGAAACATTTTTAATATAGTATATGAAAACATTCTAGAATACGGAAAAGACATGAATACTTAACTCTAATATTCATCTCTGATCTAAATAATGGAAAGAACATCAAGCAAATTTCTACCTAAATATATTGAACTGAAATCCTGAATAAATGTCGAGAATGTTTTTCCATAAAGAATTTATACTTCCATGTACACACCAAGAGTTTCTTTATTGAGTTATGTTTTTTATATACCAAAATGGTCATTCAGAGTCCATAGAGAGCAAAGTCTCTGACTGACATTCAATTTGCAATGAACAATAAAGAATACAAGTATTTGGCGTTGTAATGGATTTTACCCAAATACCTATAAGATTTTTTTAATTAAAAGAATCTTCATAATGTATAAAATATTAAGGCTGATATTTCTGTGTCTCCTCTACCTTCATCTGGCAGAATCTATGCTCGATCATGAGCTTGCTGGTCCCATTGTGGGACATATGAAAATATCTGGAGGTTCTCTGAGTAGGGGACCAGGCTGACTCCTGTAACATCTTCCTTTGAAAGAGCTCATCTAAAGACTAAGAATAATCAATGCTAAGAAGTTATAATGGTGGTAACAACTGAGTTCTGGAGAAGCATCTTGACCACACTGAATGTCTTGTGGACTCAGTTAACACCAGGAAAGCATCACGGCAGTTTTCAATAGCACCTAGTTACAGGTACCAAGCAGAGTCATAGTTTAATGACCGTAATTCACTTACTATTCTTCTGAAATTTATTTCTCCCACTAATGCTGTTAAAAATAGTAACAAAATTAAATTAATATATTATTATATACATTTGATCTAATCCTTATTTTATGTTTCTAATTGTAACTCTATTGATGCACACCAATTAAGTAGAGCAGATCCAGAAATATTGGTCTTAATATTTTATACATTCTGAAGGATTTTTTTTATCTGAAATACTTCTCAATTGTCTACAAAAATACACATTATTTTTAGGCTTTTAACTGTGAACCAGCAATTCATGGACCATGGAACAGATGAATGAAATTCTTCCTTGACATTGCTTGGTTTCCTTCTGAGTTTACATATATGTATCTTGAGTTTGTGTACGCATTTTACAGTTATTCTTTATTTTTACATCTTTGTGATGAGTTTGTTCAATGCTCAATAAGTTTTAATTTTGATATTTGCATGAATGGGGGAATACTTGTTTTTGAGGTTCTATATAAACTTGTAGATAGAGGCAAAAGACTCATGTTGGATGCCTTCTTGAATGTGTTTTCACCTTATACATTCAGACAGAGAGTCCTTCTGATCCTTAATTAGCTAGTCAACTTACTTCAGATGGTCCCTGTTTCTGCCTTCAAGGAGCTGGGATTGCTGTTGGACCTCTATGTTTGCCTGGCATGTCCTTGAGTTATGGGAATTTGAACTCTGGCCCTCATGCTTGCACAGAAGGTACTTTGTTCACTGAGATATCTATAGCTCTGGAAACTCTGTAATTTTTCTCATTATAAATATAATGAACGTGAATGCTAATATATGAGTTGTTAATACATAAACTTTTCAAAAGTATATTTGTGAGTAGCAGTGTTTTAGTCTTAGATTTTGATCTCTGTTTCAGCTTTTCCAGAATTACTTGATATTCTGAGTATTGTTTATTAATTACCTATTGTTATTTATTATTACTTAAAATTAATTATTCAATTAGTAAATTTGTTAGATCCCCAAATCTGGGTATTATATCTAAACTGGAACCATCTTACTAGGGGATTCTTTAATAAATATTAGTTTTATTGATCCATAGATACATAATATGACAAGACTTTGAGAATAGAAGACTTTGGCAATTTATAAATATTAATCATGCTTGCAAAGACCTCATTACATTTGTATTAGGTCATAGTTAAACATAACCACCTACACAGAGATTGCAAGTGTTCTGCTGGTAAAGAAATCAACATAATATTATTCTAGTCTCTCTTAGGGTTCTCCTTGTTACCTAGCTTCTCTGGGATCATAGACTATAGGCTGGTTATACATTGCTTTAAGTCTAATATCCACTTATGAGTGAGTACATAACATGTTTGTCTATCTGGGTTTGGGTTACTTCACTCAGGATGGTTTTTTTCTAGTTCCATCTATTTGCATGCAAATTTCAAAATGTCATTTTTTTTTTAAACTGGAGATTAGTATTCCATTGTGTAAATGTACCCATTTTCTTTATCCATCCTTCTGTTGAGGGAGCCTTACTCTTTCTGAGGAGTGGATGTGGGGAGGGTAGAGCAAAAGGAAAGAAGGTAGTGGGAATGGGGATAACTATGCAAAATGGGAGAAGATTGTATTTAAAAATTCTTACTTAAAAAATAATTGGTAAATAATTATTTTAATATTAATATGTTAGTTTTAACTTACTTGGTATATTCATAATCTGTGCATATTCCATGATATTATATATTTTGACTACAGGGAAATATCCATTCTATGTGGAAGAACATTCTCATTT
>NW_026067949.1:37854383-37903982 GCF_014885135.2 Alexandromys fortis
TGGGCAATGATATATACTTCTTATATAATAAATTACAATAAATGGAGATTATCACTTATCTATTGTTTAAAATTCTAGGTGTCAATTAGAACTTGATGTTCTGTTTGGGTCTTATAGAGAGAACCTAAGAAAAATCTCTCATTTATCATCATCATTTTGAGAAAAGTATTACAAACCAGTATACTTTATCCTACCTAGATTTTGAAGTGCTATGTAAAGTGTATCTTCAATTTATTTGGATGCATATATATGTCATATTTGATATAGTGATCTAATATCCTCCTTTCAAATCATAAACTTCTAATAGGCTGGGTCTTTTTAGAAGCTTTTATTTTGTTAAGTGAATTTTGTTTAGTCCTTTTTAATTCAAAGGTATTATCACTAAAACACTTCCCATGTAAAAATCAAACAATTCTTCCTTTACTCCAAGACTTATAAAATAGAACACAAGCTTTCTCAAGCAACCCAGCTATTATTTTCTCTTCCTTTCAGAAAGGAAGAGACATCTGCTTCTTCACAGGCTCATGGGGAGATTTTAAAGGATTCATGGTGTTCCTGCCACTGTGGTAGAATTCTTCCTTTCTGGGTAGTAGTTTTCTTTCCCAAGCTAAAAGAATATTATAACTTAAATACTTAAATACCTTAAAAATTAATACTTAAATAAATTAAGTATTATTAAATACTTACATTACTTAAATCTTGAGTTGATAATCACACTAATTTTATGATATTGATTTTTAATTTGTTTCCTCCAATCATGCCATAGCCTTTATAAATCATTATCATATAATATCAAATATTAGTAGAAGTTCAATATTTTAAAGAAAGCATGCATTAAAATTGATGAGCTCTATTGATAGCTCAACTTTAATAAAAAATTTAGTTAACATCTCTGAATACCTGCCTTGTTACTTTTTAGCAAATTTTATGAAAATTTAATTATAATACATATTTCCTGTGCTAATGTTTTGTTCACAATGTCAATCTGTTCCAATGCCAATGACTTTAAGGCTAATCCCCACTTTCTCTTCTATCAGATTTATTGTACTGGTTTTATGTTCGAATCTTGAGTCTTTTTATGTTACGTATTATACAAGATGATCAGTATGGATGTATTTGGATCTACATGAGGTCTTCCCATTTGAAAAGCATCATTTGTTGAAGATGCTGTGTCTCCTTTTTAGTGTGTGCTTCTGGGTTCCTTATTAAAAAAAAAAAAAAAAAAAAAACAGGTTTCCAAGGTATGGGAATCTATATCTAGGTCTTCAATACAATTTCTTTGAAGAACTTGGCTATTTTTATGCCAATATCATGCTGTCTATAATACAATGTGAGGTTGGTAATGGTAATAAATCCAGGAATTCTTTTATCATTTTTGAATTTTTTAGCTATTCTTTTTTTTTTGTTTTTGTTATAATTATTGGTGGTGGTGATGATGATGGTGGTGGTGGTGGTGTGTGTGTGTCCATATGAAGTTGAAAAATTGTCCTTTAAATATCTGTGGAGAATTGCATTGTGATTTTAATGGGAATTGATCATATTATTTCCCTTGTTTTGTTATGAATACCTACATACAGAAAGTTCTGAAGTTTATTTCTGATATTCCCTGTTGTTGGATTTTTTTTTACTCTAGCCCCACATTGAAACATTAAAATGTTGTTGATTGTTTTATTCATTTTACTTTTTAACTTTTTGTGGGGACAGACACCCAGCTCCCCAATAAATATGCAAAGACTTATTCTTATGTATAAATGCCTGACCTTAGGTTGATCTGTTTCTACCAGCTTTTCTTATATTAAATTATCCCATCTATCTTTCACCTCTAGGATTTTACCTTTTTTACTTCTATATATCATTCTTTCATTCTTACTTATTGGTTGACTGTGTGATTCTGAGGCTCCTAGCATCCTCCTCTCCTTGTTTCTCCTCCTTCTTCTAGATTTCTCTTTCTATTTGTACTTTCTGCCTGTCAGTGCTGCCTAGCCTGTCTCTTGCTTTGCTATCGACCGTTTAGCTCTTCATTAGACCATGAGATATTTTAGACAAAGTATCACAGCTTCACAGAGTTAAGCAAATAGAACTTAAAATAATAGAAACCATCATAGCATCATTAAACAAATGTCCCACCACATAAGCAAATAT
Organism: Alexandromys fortis; assembly: GCF_014885135.2. Lineage (NCBI taxonomy): Eukaryota > Metazoa > Chordata > Mammalia > Rodentia > Cricetidae > Alexandromys > Alexandromys fortis. The sequence goes on from NW_026067949.1 coordinate 37,856,526, forward strand.
AACACACCTTAAAATAATCTACAAAAACTTAATGTTCCTACCTAAACCAACTAATGTTGGCCATTATTTACATTCTGCATCACCAGAAATTTCAGTTTTAAAGCTTATACTCTACAAAATGTCTATTCCACATTCTGAAACCACATTCATAAGCACAGATTCTTAGATTTTTATCTTTTCATAAAGGAGTGTCACTTAAGTGTGTTAGGTGAGTCTATAATTGCCAAAAAAATAAGTTATAAACTAACATTTGAAATTGTACTGTCTTGCTATTATATACTAAATATAATTAATTTTTTACTTTTTTAACTTTAGAGATTATAAAACCTTAAATATTCCTTACTTAAGTCATTAATAAATTTTATTTTATAATACAGAATAGTATAAGGAAGATTTGCTCTATGAATAGGAATTCACAGCATTGTTGAAGATGCTGGCTATACAGCGCTTATTTAACTCTTCATTGCAATGGGCTATGGCTCTGAGTCTTTCATATATTCCTTATGCATTCCAAGATATTAACTCATGTTTCTTTTTTAATCTCAACTTATATTTGAGAGAGAGAGAGAGAGAGAGAGAGAGAGAGAGAGAGAGAGAGAGAGAGAGAGAGAGAAGAATGACAATTCCTGAGGTCTTAAATGCTGGTTGTACTCAATATTTTTCTTTGAGTCTATGGTGAGCAGAAATGTTATTAATTGCTAGCTGTCGGTTTTGATGCACTCAGCAGTCAAAAATTTCCAGGACGCTGTAAAATGTGATGAAAATGGTTTAATGGAATTCTTTTGATGGTTTAGATTTTTTACATAAACCATCAGCCTTCAGAAAAGTTGTCATAGCTACATAGTGATTATATCAGTAAACACCCAAAATTCTCTCCGCTCACATTCCAGGTATCAGTATTTAGTCTATATTATTTGTGAAATGATACATCTAATGACAGAACATAGAACTCATTTTCTCACACCCATTATTACCACAGTGTCGTCTTTCACGTATAATTTGTTCCTCGGATCTTGAGAAATTAGGCACAGCACAAACTGAACTTTTAGACCTCCATTATCTTTTAAAGCTTCCCACCTTATATGGGTCATTGACCAACAACAACAATGAATGTAGAACAAGGTCAGATCCTTAAACTTACCTGCTTTCTTTACATAAATTCAAGCAAAATGACAGATTAAAGAATGAAATTAACAACTCATGTAAAATATACAAAATACTTCCCAATAAGAAATAAAAGCTTACTGTTTTGAGCACATGTATATAGATGGCAAGTTTTATTGGCATTGTTCAAAACTCTAGCATGAAATAAATATTAGTATCGATGAGCACATACGTACTTATCGGTGAGACACAAATATCATGTAGGTAGGTGGGTTTCCTGGGGTGACGCGAGATTATTACACTCAGGATGTGCTAACACTTGCAATTTTCCACACTTAGGAAACTCAACTACAAAATTTATGGTAGTGGAAAGCTGTATTCATGCTCCCCTCTTACATAAGAATGAGGGGAAAAAAATTGGAGCGCACACATAGCATGTTCAGTTAGGAAAGTTCATAAAATGATACTAACTAAACTCTGTCTACTTACCTTTCCAGTGTCTTTATATCAATAGTCTGTATTATACACAATTGTGCAATGACCTCATACTATACGGTATTGTGTACAAATGATATTTTATTCATGATATTTATTTATTTATTGCTTTCTTATTTACTTTGTGTGTGTGTGTGTGTGTGTGTGTGTGTGTGTGTGTGTGTGTGTGTTGGGGGCCTGTTTCATGTCCATGTGTCTGACTTTAGGAAAAGGCAAGAGATCGAAATCAAGGATCCTGTTCTATCAGTCTCCTCCCCCTGTTTCATTGAGATAGAATTTCTCCCGAAACCTGAAGGTCACCATTTTGATAGCAAAGCTGAGCACAGATATCTTAGGAGCTCCTATCATTAAAAACATGAGTTTCTTCATACATATATAAATGTATTAAATGAGTTTTTCTAAAATTATTTTATGACCTCAGGGTCAGCTCTCCCACCTGCCTCAGATCTTAATGGGTGGGATGGGGTGGGAGGTGGGAGAGTCAAACCACCATAAGACAGATGAATAATAGGAACAGCTCTCCCATGATCACAACTTTGGGGTTGACTGACCCAAACCTCCACCAACAGGGACAACTCCATTGAGCTGCCCAGGCAAGGTACAGGGGGAAAAAAAACAGTTTTATTTCTCTGTCTGTTAAAATAATATGGCAAAACTATGCGTTTATGTCTGCATGTATATGTGTGTTTGTTTCCATAGTATTTCTTGTCCTTTTCCTCTGTGTATGTGTGTGTATGTGTGTGTGTGTGTGTGTGTTATAAGATCCATAAAACCTGTAACTCCAGATTATATCAGCTCTAGAACATGTGGGCAGCCTCTATTTTGATCTCAGTGCCATCTTGGGAAAAGATTACCCATGTGTGTGCTGGACCTACCAAGGAGACATTCTGCTCCAAAATTCCTTAATTTACTAAATTATTCCTTTTATTCGCCTTACATTTACTAACATTGGTAAGCTGTAACTAATTTGGTAACATACATATCTAAATTTAACTTACATGTCTAATTTAAATATAGCTAACAGGTAAAGGTACCCAATTCTCAAATGTCTAACACGGAGACATGCCAGCTCCTGCAGCATCCTCTAGCTCCTCAAAGAAGATATGTGGTTACAAAAAAACTTCCACCTGGAGGCTTGCCTTTGGGTATGGCAAAGCCACACACACAGCAAATGCGGCCTTCCACCTTGTCAGCTTCCTAGATGCTACACTAGGGGATGGTTTATCTCATCCCGTCAAGACAGTTATACTAAATATTCTAAGACTAAATGCTTCTAATGCTGGTGTTGTCAAAGACTATGGAGAAACTTGGGACTGCCTGAGTACAAAGAAAAAAAAATCCTGTCTCATTTCTGCTCATTTATCCCTCCCAGATCTGTCTAATGGCATTTGATAACTTAAGGTACTAGTAACTCATTACTTCATTTGTTAAGTTTTCTGCTAAAATTATAGACAGGTGTACCTCTTTCACGGGCTTCAACGTCCAGGATTAACAGTTTTCAGGTGTATCTTCAGAGATCAAGAGTTCCCAATTCCCTTGAATTGTCTTCTAAAAGTTTTTTGTTCCTGTTGTCTTACAAATCCCTCAGGTTCCTGGAAAAAGTTCTGCTGCTGTATCAAAAATTAGGTCTGGAAAAAAAAAAAAAACTAACAGTCTCCAGAGTATATTTAACCCCATCCATTTTCAAGCATATTTTACAGGTCACTCCTGCTATCTGGGCCAAGACCAACTTACAAAGCACCCTCCAGTTAATGCCAACACCTGCACGAGCTCCTGGGCCTTCACCATTGGTACCAACTCTCCTGGCTTAAGGATATCTACCAAGTAATTTGGTTTTAAAAGGGCCTGTCTGCTCTTGTGTCTCACTTATTCACCCGTGCCTCCCCTGTACAGCCAGGGCACCCCCTGTCCCATTCTTTTTGGCAGTTAATGAACTTTTCCATGGCTAACCCTCTTCATAAAACCAATAATAAAAATATATATTTTTTTCTCTTAGCCACCTGCCTTCTCATGATCCTCAAGGAACAGATGCCCGAGGTCTCCAAGATGGCAGTAAACTGGATGCTTCTCCAACCACACCTCTTGCTAAGCATGAGCCCACTAACTCCCAAAGCTCCCCTCTCCCATGTTGCCCCATGACAGCAGGAAGTAGCCAGACTTGAGCTCATGTTCCTTTTCCCAAGGAGTCTGAAATGTTTGATTGGGAACATCACCTCAGCCCCTAACATCCTTACCAAAACAAGTCTGAAATCTTTGGTTGGGAGCTTCACCCCACCTCCTGGCACCACTTTTGTGGAATGTTGGGTGGAAAGCTCCATTTCAAATTTTCGCCTCTTGGAATTGCTATAGTCCAGACTCCACCTCCGAGGAAACCTGCCCCAGAGAGGGTCAAGACCACACCCACAGGCTATTTAAACTGCGCCCCACCCCCCAGAGAACAAACACATAGTGTCTTCAGTTTTCCATTCCCCTCTCCATGGTTTTCTGGTCTTCCTTCACAGGGAAGGAATCTGAATGGTCACCCAGGAGTGCTGGCATCCTTTAAACCTGGTTCTTTTCTAATTTGGTTTGATTTGGTCTAGTCTGGATTATTGAATTGGCAGAGAGGCTTATTGGGCCAGAAAAACTTGACAGGAAGGAAGGAAGGAAGGAAGGAAGGAAGGAAGGAAGGAAGGAAGGAAGGAAGGAAGGAAGGAAGGAAGGAAGGAAGGAAGGAAGGAAGGAAGGAGAGAAAAGATTGATACAGTCATCCACTAGTACCTCCTCTAAGTAGTAAGCCCTGATAAGAGTGAATCATTCTACAATGAGTAAGTGAAATGCATAGTTCCATCTCCAGCAACACAATAAAGCCACTGTTTTTGGTGAAGCAGAGAATGTTCAGTGGAGCATGGCATGGGAAGCATTGTCTGTACTCAAAGGCAATGTTAAGTCTTCAACTACATTGAAAGTTTATTGCCTGATTTGTTTTGGAGTTATAAAACACCATTTAGACAAACTTCAGTAAATACTTAGAAAATAAAATCCATTCACTCTTGCCTGTACTATGGATATAATATGTAAAGAAAAAGCTCAGAAACAAGGTTAAATATTTTAAAGTCGTATTTATACCAAATCCGTTGTGTCTGGATGACACTGTTTCCACAATTCAAACTATCAAAATTCTTTCAGGGAGAAAGGGAACTAGACACAATGTTCATCCTCTAAGCAAGAAGCTATTTACAAGTGAAGCCTGCTTGCAAAGGAAGAAATCAGTTTTCTCCAGTGTAATGTCAATGAACATACCAACCAGTCCAGGGCAAGCCCTAGGCCAAGAAGTTGGCCAACACAAAATTGACCCATGTTTTGCTTTGCTGTTTGTGAGAATTTTGTCTTTTGTTTTGTTTGTGCTTCATTTTGTCTTGTGTTATTTTTATTATTAGTGAGTTTGGTTTTGTTTTCATTTTTTGAGATATAGAAAAAAAAAGAAGAAGGAGACAGAGAGAAAAAGGGTGAAATAAAGTAGCTACGGAGGTGAATATTATATGGGAAGAAAAGAATATGATCAAACACATTTTATAAAAAACTTTTTAAAGGAAATAAATTGATAAGTTTCATTGTCTCTGAATTAATTTTTCTTTTACTTAACTGCATTTTGAGGTTTATTAGAATATATAACATTGTTCTTTGCTATGATGGATGAAGTTATTTATTTCAAGCATAATGGAAGTGTCTAGAATTCTAAATAATGAAAATCTAAATAATGTAAAATATTTACTTTCTAGCTCATAGTTTGAAAATCTAGATTATATTTCCTCTGGAGTAACTTACCCCTACCAAATCCCTGCAAAGGACTTTAAAGTGATAATGTATCCAAGCCAAGATCAAGGAAGAAAAATGAGCCAGCATTTTTATCCACAGTTAATTTTTCTTCTTTATTAATGGCTAAAGTATAAATTCCTATGTAATTAAATTATTAATTGTGAGTTTTCTAAATCTTTCTGTATTTTCTTTTGCTTGTGTTCACAAGAAACTTTTTTAAATTTAATTTCTTGCATATATAGACCCACTTCTTTCTATTCTTTAAATTACAAGATTATAGTTCATCAATAATTAATAAGGAATAGTTATTAGGAGATTGAGATGTAGATAGTGGTAGAAGATTTGGCTAGCATGCACAAGGTCATGCGTTTCTACACTGGCTTGATTAAAAGTAAAAACCACTTCTTTAAAAGTATCTTTTTTTCCTTATACTTTCAAGCACAGTTAGAATTGTCATCACTCATAAATATCGCTGCCGTTGCTAAAGCCTGTATAACTATTTTAAATATTTTCATATGACCTCTTCAGAATGAATAATGGTAACAGGAAGATAGATGGAGTGCATCATTTTTTTTTTAATCTGAACAACATAATTATCCTAGAAAAGGCAGGTCATTTATTTCAATGATGATTCTTTATGGACAACAGTCTATTACTATGGTGAGAGAGCACACTTAAATTGTATGCATTATTTAAAGATTGGTATGGAATGTTTCATGTAAAAACTAAAAGGATTTTAGAGGTCTTAAGGCTGATTGAATCATAAACCTGCAAGGATACCAAACTGATGGTTCAGTTCAGTACATAAGGATTTGGAAAGAATTAAAACTAAACTATATTGGTACTGTCACTTATTCATAAAGAGGTAGTAGGGGACTGGTCCCAAGAGGGGACATGGTGGGTCACCAAGGCCTCGGCAGGTCCCCTGGCAGTGGCCTAAGGCCATAGTGGGAGACAGACAGATCGATATGGCATGCAGAACGAGTTTGGGTATAGAGTTTGTTTAGTGGGTTAAGAAGGGGAAAGAGGAGGGAGAAGGGGGTAAGGAAAAGGGGGTGTTGCAAGGAGGGGCTTCTTGCTCATCCTGGCTGCCCGGCTAGCTTAGCCCAAAAATAACCACACAAAAACTCTATTAATTAAATCACTGCTTGGCCCATTAGCTCTAGTTTCTTATTGGTTAATTCTTATATCTTAATTTAACCCATTTCTATTAATATGTGTCACATGACAGTGACTTACCAGGTAAATTTCCCAGCATCTGTCTCTGGCAGATCTATGGTATCTCTCTGACTCTGCTTTCTTCCACCCAGAATTCAGTTTTGTCTTCCCTGCCTACCTAAGTGCAACCCTATCAACAGGCCAGGGCAGTTTCTTTATTCATCAACCAAAGAAAGCAGCACATAGACAGAAGGACCTATCACACCAGGACAGGGGTGGGGGGATAGAGAGGCAGAAGATGCCTCTGCCGGAAGAAGGGCAGACAGAGAGAGAGCGAGAAATAGAGAGAGACGGAGGGAGTGGGAGATCACTTGCCTTGGCAGAAGGGAAAGGTTCAGAGTGGGTAGGGCTTTATTCTAAAGGGACAGAGTACCCAGGTAACAGACCAGGTCAGCAGATTACATTCTCTTCTTTTTTTTAATAATAAAAAAGATGTGAATTAGGCATAGCAGGTTGAAGGAATCGGAACAGTGGATTCTCAAAACCACTTTCTGATTTTTTGTGGTTATCAAAGTCTTTCTTCAGGGGGGCTTGAGATATCTGGGTGTTAGTCACATCCTGGGGTAGCTGGTTGCTTTACATCTACCTATGATTCGTGGTGAGGAACTTTCTGGTGTCCTCTTGGACCTGACAAGGTGTTGGCAGAGCAGAGAACAAAGTTAAGTTTAGGAAGAAAAAAAAAATTCAGGACCAGGGAATTAATATGAATATATCTGACCTGTTTAAGGTGAATCCTTCGATTCAGCTCTCTGGAACTCACAAAAATTCTTTAAGTTTGTAAAGGCATAAGTTTTAGACACATACATTGTATAAACAGCAGCATATTTATGTTGGAATGACTGTGACAGATGTTTTTGCATGATGAAAAGTATCTTTGAGACTGTGAAAGGCAGCGTGATAGAGAAATTTGATAAATTGTATTTGTCCTCAAACCTTTATACTTGCAGGTACAAATTTTAATAACTTGAATTTGTATGATAAGATTATGAGATTTGTTTGGTGAGGCTGTCCTTTTTTAGCTGTCAAACCTCTCAGCTGTCAAACTGCAACAGGCCAGCAGATTACAGGTACAAAATAACTCAATTCATAATCAAACTTAATTCTACATGAAGTTTCTGAAAAATGAAGATTGCTTGGTGTTATGATGAAATAACTACAATTATGAAATTTGAATATTCAGTAAAATATAAAATAATTATTATCAGAAATTATTTTTATTTTGCTGGGTTTATGGAATATCAGCATTTAATAAATGAGAAGTGTACTGTCTGCTCTGTCCTTTTAAGAGACAAGCCTCACCCACTCCCTCCCCCATCTGCCAAGGCAAGCTGATCTTCAGTTTCCAGCCTGAGTTCCTTCCTTTCCACGTCTCTCTCTCTCAAAGAGGCAGCTTCTCCCCTTCTCCCCTCTCTGTTTCTCTTTGTATCTCTGTCTCTGCTTTTCTCTCTGTTCTTCCACCTTCTCCTTTTCCCTTCCAAAACTCACTAAATAAATATCCAACCTCACTCTGCATGGTGTGCCTATCCATGTCTCTGTCTCTAGATGATTCCCTGCCCAGAACAAATCACCTTTAGAGGCCTGTGGCAGAGACCTGCAGCGTGGCCTCATGGTGTGCCTATCTGTCTGTCTCTCCTTGTGGGACTGGCTGCCACACTGAGGTCTCTCACCTGCCACTGGCTCCCTGCCTGGGACTCCTGGCCAGCTGTAGCCACTCGGGGAACTGCACCGTCCTTGCTTAGGACTGGTGCTCTTGGGACCCGCTGCCCACTGCCTGCGGCTCCTTGGGGACATGCAGCATGGTCTCATGGCCTGCAACATGCTGCCTGCTGCAGCTACTTGGGGATCCCCAACATTTTACTTTTACCATTTCAGGAACTCTTGAAACTGGAATGTGTGGCTAAGGATACCACAATTTGGACAAAACAGCATGTTACAGAATGGAAAAAAGATTGTTACCAACTGCATATCTGATAGAGGACTTATGTCCAAAATATGTATAGAACTTTTAAAAATGGATTTCAAAAACAACCAAATAACCCAATTAAAAAATCTAAGCGAGGTAATGATGGGGCACATCTTTAATCCCAGCACTCTGGAGGCAAAGGCATGGGTATCTCTGTGAGTTCAAGGCCAGCCTGGCTAGTTCCAGGACAAGCTCCAAAGCTACAGAGAACTCGACCCCCACACCATAAAAACTAAACAGAAAATTCTCAAAAGAAGCACAGACTGCTGAGAAACATATAGAAATATTCAACAGCCTTGTCATCAGGGAAATACAAATCAAAGCTACTTTGTCATCTCATCATAGACCATTCTGAATGACCAAAAATCAATAAAATAAATCACAGCTCATTTTCAAAGATGTGAAGTAAGTGAAGTACTCATTCATTGCTCGTGGGAGCGAAAATGTTCTGAGGCACTATGCATATCAGTGTGACAGTTCCTCAGAAAGCTGGGAATTGATGTACCTCACAATACAACTATAACCAAATGACTCTTGGGAATATAACCAAATGACTCTATAGCCTATCACAGAGACACTTGCTCAACCCTGTTCATTGCTGCTCTGATGTGGACTGCATGGTGATGTTTGACAAAGTCCCAGCATTTCAATATTGCAGATGACACTTTGTACAATGGTAGCCTCTCAAAACAAAATAATTCTTATGAAAAAAATCCCCACCACCAACAAATCAGGAATTCCATTGTACTCTTCAATTTACACCAAGAACAGAAATGTTAGAGATTTACAAGACATACCTGATCCCAAGGATGAAATGCCTGCAATTCAAATCCATAGCCTGAGGACATTAAAGGCAAGAATTCAGTTAATAAATACAGAGAAATCAGAATGGTACAGTATAATGGGACAAGAGTAAGACTTCAGGATCTTCCCTTTGGGGAGCATTATGAGGGGAACAGGCAGGCCTATATAGTAAGACTAAGAAACTATAATATAGTGTCTGATTCCCAGATGAAGTCCTAATGATCTCCATCTTCTTGGGAGCTTGAGGAAAATTCCTATTTAATAAACCAGTCATTCTTCTTATCTCTAGTAAAAGGAACAGGTGGCCCTTTCATTAACTGGTACCTACTGTCAAGGTAAAATGTAGCTTTCTCAATCACTGATTTTTTTAGACACATCTCAGTTCACATACTCCTTTTTCTTTAGTTTAGTGGTATGTGAACCTATAGAGTATAAAAGGTACAAACTTCTTCTTTGTTTGATAAAGGCTGCTGGCAGCCAAACTGTTCACGCTCAGATTGTGTCCATCTCCTCCCACCACCTGCCAACTCCATACATCCTCCTTGGGACCTGAACCCCCTACAGAAGCAGTCTCTAGCACTGTTCTATTAATAATAACCAGATACTGTAAAAACCTAGATGTCAGTCAATGGATGAATGGATAAAAATAATGTGGAACATTTATACAATGGAATATTTATCACTTGGCTATTGAAAAAAACATGATTTTTCATAAAACTAGATGGGTAAAAAAAAATCATCCTGAATTAGGTAACCCAGATTCTGAAACACAAATATGGTATGTATCCACCAATAAGACAATGCTAACACTTAAGTCTTCCATAATCAGGCTACAATACATATAATCACATAGGTTTGGCGTATGTGACTAGGGGCAAGGATTGTATTACCCTAGGAAGGGAAAATAGAACAGACAGTTAAGTACAGACAGGGAAGGAGGGAGACTGGAGGAGTAGAATCACATGGGGAGAGGGAGAAGGGAAGTGAAGAAATTAGGGATGGAATAACTAACTTAGCTATTTGAGAGGTCATATAGAAACCTAATACAGTAAAAGCACCCTAAAATGTATACATATATGAAGTCTAAATATAATAACAAAATAATGGGGAGACAGAGCCCAAACTGGGCATCTCCAGCCACCAAATGAAGCCTCCAGTTATGGAAATAGGTAGCATTTAGGTCTTTAGACAAAGGAGCCTCATGGGAAATCTCAAAGAACTCAGGCTATTGGGAGTCTCAATTGCTGAAGACAGCACCTACCCAACTACTAAAACAGAGAAGTGGAGCTGGTGACCATCTATAGCCTTGACCCCTACTGACTAGTGTTCATGGTACTGGGAGTTACTTGGCATATTAACAAAGGAGACAGAAAATTACCAACAGTCACAAACCCTTAGGTCTATAATGATTAGCTGCCTGCAATTTATACTAGTGAAACAGTGGCACAAAACTTCTGAGAGTAAATGAAAAAGTAAAATGCTGTAGATCCCCGAGTGGCTGCAGTGGGCCGTGAGGAGATTAAATTTTAGCTTCTTAAAGAGAAAAAGTAGTCAACAAACCATAATTTATGCTTCCTTATTATTTTTAAAAATATATTGCACATTCTTTCAGCCAGGTGTTGTCATTTTGACCATAATCTCAGCATACATCACTAAATTTAACATTATTTCTGATGTACAACAGAACATTTTCCTAATCCAGATCCTCCATCTTAGACCTAAGAATGAAACACTTTTTAGCTTTCATCAACTAAATTTAATTGAGTGGCTGTTTTGAAAACCTATAATTTTACTACAAATAAATGCTAGATACAATAAATAGAAGATAGTAAACTTCTATCAAACAACATTAAAATTAAATAAAAATCAGATAATGAATGATAATAGAGAATATTGGAATCAGTTTCTGCCTCCTGAGTGCCAGGACTGAGGGCATGTGCTACCATACTTGGCTAATAATATATTTTACATACAGATTGAGATTTTGGATTATGAGACTTTAAAATTTATTGCAGAGGGCTACACCATAAGAACTTGCATCAAAATAAACACTCTTTAAAAATTTTTAGAGTATTGCTAACTATAGAAACACGAGTTATACATATATTTTGCCAAACAAGCTATTCAAATGACCAAGTAGCAAATTATATTGTCATTCTTTTTAACAATTGGGTAATAAAAATCAACAATACACTGACGAATAGTTTCTATATCAGTTTAAAAGGATTAAGGGCAGGGAAACTTGATTGCTCTTTGGGCTAACGAGGGAGGGGGACTTGATTAGGGGAGGGGGAGGGAAATGGGAGGCAGGGGCGGGGAAGAGTCAGAAATCTTTAATAAATAAATAAAAAATTAAAAAAAAACTTTTGACACACTAAAAGAAAAAAAAAGGATTAATATCAAGATTAACCTAATTCTTAGCTCTAACTGATGCTTTCTTTAGACTTTTATGCCCACATCACAGACTCCACATATAACCAACTAGGAGGCTGAGTCCTATATGTAAAAGCAAAGAACCTTTATTCTTACACAAGTTTGCAAACTCAGACTCTCTGTGTGATACATCATATTGGAGTGGTCAGCAAGTTCCCTGCTCAATTAGGGTTTGGTTTTTATAGTAGCAAAGGTGAGGGTGAGGGATTTCTAAGGTTCAGGACCCTGATTGCTAATATTTGTAAGGGGTGTCCTGGTGAAGAACAGTGGGTTTGTGCTGTCAGGTGATCGTATTTACAAGGATTGGAATGATAGGAATTTCCTTTGGATGGTCTGTTCCTGAGTGGTACCTGGATATTCTCAGTTTGTAGTCTTTCTTGGAACCAGGTTTTGCCTCAGGGTAAACTACTGAGCCCTCTATGGAGTTTGTCATTGCTGGGTCCTACATAAACATTGAAAACTGAATACATAACTTGATAAAATACATAGCTTGATTATGATCTGGCATAGAAAATCCTATGTACAGCTGAGTATTCCAATATCCTTCATAAAATAACTTTTCATTTTGAGTGTCCTTATTTTTCTACAATCATGTGGTTATGTTATATGACATTATGTTTGGTATCCAAATTGGGACAATCACTTTTTAAATTTCCGTTTTCTATTAAGTTAGAAGGGAATTCTGACTTTCCCATATTTTTTCTTTTGTTTATGTTTCTTTTATTATTCTTTTAGTATTTCTTCCTGATTTTATCTGTTCAGAAGCCATGAGATAAGGCTTAGGAAAGCTGCCTGCCTATAAAGAGGTATAGTAAGTCAAGCAAAGGGAGAAGAGATACTTTAAGCAGAGTGGGTATAATGCTACAGAAATGACTAAGAATAGTATAAAGCATCAAGGAACCAGTGTGAAGTTTCTGCACCCCAGTGGCACAAAGGGCATATGACTAGGAGAAGAAGGTAGAATCGGTTGTTTAAATACTACTAATTGATTAGAAGTTCTAGGTTATTAAAGATAAGATAATCAGAATTTTCTTGTTATTAAATAGGAGAGTTAAAACATAGAAATGAGCAAATCAATATAAGCCTCATGGTACTAGAATGGAATTGACTATACCAATATTGTTTTCATGCCTAGACATAACTCAAACGCTTCCACGCAACTGTTCCATGGACAATAAATCTCATGACACTCTTAAAATGAGTTACCAAATTGCAGTAAAGATAGCAAAAAGCAATAGTATAAATAAATGACAAGAATGAATCTTTAAGCATATATGCATAGCACAGAGCAATACATACAACTGTGTAAATAAAATTTAAAGTTTGACAAATGTACTGATAAGGAATGATTTGTCTATTGATAAAAAATTATTTAAAATACAATAGTGATTATAATGAAGGTTTGAGTTTATCAGACTTTTAGGTAAAAGATGAAAATGTTTTCAGGACCTGATACTGTATGAAAGATTCTGACTTGTGTTAATGATTTATTAGTTATAACAACTACACACTATATGTGTATGTTGCATTATCATATACACAGTCTTTGTAAATTTAATATAAAAACAAACATTTTCTGATATAACATAAATAGCTCATCTATTAAAAATTAAAAGCAAAAAAATAAATTCCAAACATGGGCTTCCTTTTGTATGACCAATGATTGCTCAGAATGAAGGACAAAAGAAAGTGCCTGGTGTTCTAGCATGTATCCTGATATGGAAGGACAGTACATGGGGTTTTCTGTGGTAAAAGTTAATGAGCAATAAAAAAGTTCTATGTATTCTTTAATATGTTACAAATGATAATATGATTATAATATGTGATAAATATTGAGTTTAAAATAAAATCTTATGCTTTCAAAATTCACATAGTTCACATAAATTTTAACCTAATTGTATCAAAGTTTATTTTTGTACTCAAATTAAATTGGACATAGTTATTCTATTGTTTACACAATGAAAAAGAAGGAAGAGATTTATCTGTGACATATAAGTCAAGAATGAATATATGTAGATATCAAATTTAATAGCATCTTAAGTAAAAACTTGTTTCATGAGCTTTCTAGTGCAATAGCTAGCATCTAATGAGTTTCCGCTGAAAGTAGAGTTAAAACACTAGATCCATTGGTGGGTTTCTTTCACTCTGCCTTAGGATAAGCAACTGAATTTGTGGTTTCATTTTAAATTATTTTTTTAATTTTATTTTGCATTTCATCCACAAGTCTCCATCCCACCCCTCCTCCTGCCCGCATTCACCTTTCTCTGTAGTCCATTCCCCAGTGGGTATGGTCTCCCATGGGAAGTCAACAATGTCTGGCACATTATGTTGGGGGAGTACTCAGCCTCTCCCTACTGCATTAAGATGAGCATGACATCCCAAAATAGGGAAAGGGCTCCAACTCATGCACCACGGATGGATGCTGGTCCTACTGCCTCACAAATAGTCCAAACTTCACACTGTCTCCCATATATGGAGGACCTAGTTCCATCCCATGGAGGCTCCACAGCTGTTGATCTAGAGTTGCTGAGTTTCCACAAGCTTAGTTCAGTAGTCTCTGTAGATTTCTCCCTCGTGATCTTGACTTCCCTTGCACATATATTTCCTCATCCCATTCTTCAGTTGGGTTCCTAGAGCTTGATCTAGTGCTTGGTTGTGAATATCTACATCTAGTTCTGTGAGAAGCAATTGTGTTAGATGAATATAAAAACCCTGAGACAAATATTGGGTTTCAACCTGAAGACAAAAAAAAAAAATGCAAAGTAGCTAACCACTTGAGAGACCTTTTTCCTCTACCAAATCTTCATATCAAAGAGGCAAGATCCTATTTACATGAATCCTCAAATTCCATACTCCAATGAGTTCCTGTATCTTCCCCTTTGTATTCCTCTCTCTGACCAACCATATCACACATTCCTCCACTGTCCTATCTGGTATATAAAAGCATGTGACCTTTGTGTGAGCTCTCTATTTCTCTTTTAGACAGATTCAATCTTGTGTACCCCAGGGTGGACTTGAACTCACAGATATTTGTCTGCCTGTCTCCTAAATCCTGGGATTGGAGGTGTGTGTCACTACCCCGTGGCCTGTGTGGCTGACAAGTATAGCTGCTTTGTCCTCTGATCCTCAGATAATCTTTATTTATTAAAACACAAATATATACCACTATACAATTGAATTTGTAAAAAGAAATCCCATGTTTGTCCATCAGCTGATTCCCTGCTCTATTAACTTACTTATGGGTAAGTGTAGCATTTTTATTCATCATATTATTACTGTAATGGTCTCTCTTGTTCCTTTAAGAGACAATCAACCCCTCATCTGCCCAGGCAAGCTGATCTTTCCCTTTCCTTCTCTCTCCCAAAGAAGTAGCTGCTGCCATGGCTCTTCCCCTCCCCTCACTCTGCTTCTCTCTCTCTCTCTTTTTCTCTCTCACTCTTTCTCTTCATCCCCCTACTCCCTCCCTTCCTCTCCCCTTTCCCTTTCCCTTCCATAACCTACTAAATAAATATCCAACCTCACTCTGCATGGCTTGCATCCTCATCTCTTGTCACATGCCTCCCTGCCTGGGATCTGCTGCCCCTCAAGGTCCATAGGCCACTCAGGGGAACAGCACCATTTTATTTTTACCATAACAATTACTGCTTCTTAGTATCCATGTCATAAAAAGAGAGACTCAGGTATGTATTTTTTCAAAGAAAGGACAATTTACTTGGAAGCCAATGCTAATGTGCATGGAGAAAACATAAGATGACACAAACTTTTTTCACTTTATTCTAAGTGTATAAGTATCTTGACAATATAAAATATATTTTATTCTCCTTAAAAATACTTCTTATTTATTTCCTTGTTCAAGGATTGTTCTAGAGAATTTAGGTTTATGCCTTAAAAATGGTAATGTACCTGTATGTACTAATAAACCCTATTATAGAAATTTAAATTCCATAGTGATTTGTTTTCTAAATTTTATAATTTAAAGTCTACTTATATAATGTGAGAAGGAATGAAAGTGAGTTTTTATCAGTCAAGTGATTTTTTTAGTTTCATGTTAAGATCAAACAATGGCATAAACATATCTAACCATATCAATACAAGCATTACTTTTAACATCGTGTGACATGTTTATTAAGTATATGTTTTTTCCTAGAAAATTTTCCTTTTTTATTTTTCAAGTTTATATAGATTCTTTTTGAAATGGATATGAAGGAGGAACAGTATCAAAGTCAATAGATATGCTCTACAAATTTAGGTCAATATTATTCAACATCACAAAAGAATCATTTTGCATCAAAACAATAAAACATAATATAATTGACTTAAGTTTTCCCTCTAGTTCTCAGAGAATCAATAATAATATACAAAAGAATAACTATAAGTGTTTCAGGAAAAGTGACAGTATTGATCAATGTGATAATAATATTATATTGCCTATTAACTTAAATTTATTACAAATTAAATAGTAAAAACCTTAGCCCAAATATTAAAAAAAAATATGAACATTGGAATATACCTTGAAAATGTCTCGACTTGTTCATACTACAAAAAAATAGCACAATTCTTAAATGTCTTAAAGTCTAAAGATGGTTTCCAAGGAGAGCTTACACTAGATCAATACTCAGTTCAGTCAACATACAAGGATGTCACTAAACTCACCAGAATTGCAGACACTAGTGTATATCAGTAACTTGGTTGAGTAACAGGTCTCTGACTCTAAATGTGTTGCATAGGTTATACCCAACGAAATGGGGGCAGTAGGGCTGTCTTGGAGGAGCCAATCCTCTCCTTACTGCATACATTTTTCACTGAAAATCTGATAAAATTCTATAACAAAATTATAGGATCATCTGCTTTTTCTTGTTGGGATATGTCTTGGTTACTTTTATGTCAACTTGATATAAACCAAAGTCATCAGAGAGGAGGAATCTTAATTGATAAAATTCCTCTATAAGACAGGACTGTAAGCAAGACCGTAGGGCATTTTCTTATTTAGTGATTGATGTGGAAGTTCCCAGTCATTGTGTGTGTAGTCATCCCTGCGTCAGTGGCCCTGGGTTCTGTAAGAAATCAGGATGAGCATGTCATGGGGACAAACCAGTAAGTACCACTCCTCAATGACTTCTGCATTAGCTCCTGCCATCTTGTTTTCTGCCTGGTTTGACTTCGCATCCAGATTTCCTTCAGTGATGACCAGCGATATGGAAATGTAAGCCAAATAAACCCTTTTGTTCCCCAAGTTGTTATTTTCTCATGGTATTTTGTCACAGCACTATACACCCTAAGAGAGATGTTTTGTTTAATTGACCTCATGGTTTATTATTATTTCATGTACTCAAATTTGGCAGCTGATATACTTTGAGAAATCTATTTTATTACAGCTATTCTATGCTGTTGCTGCTTTAGTCCTTGTTTCCTTAATTTATTATGCTTTAAATAATATTTTTATCCTTTAAAATTCAAGTGATTTAATATTTAATGTATATTGATTATATCCATTCACCATTATCACCTTCAACTTCCCCTAGTACCACCTGAACATCCCTCACAACTTCTTGTAATCTTTTTATTTTTTATTTCTCTATTATTAACAAATCCTTGAGACAAATTAATGATGTATATAATCATATGACACAGGTGTATGGCCATCCACTGGAGCATTAACAAACTACCAGAAGCCATGATTTCATAGAAGAGTACCACCCAAAGCTCTTCAAATAGGAGTACAGTCTTGAGGTTCCCACTTCATCCTTGGTGGAATTTTGATAGGCTAGATCTAGAGTAAGTCTTGTGAAGCTAACCACAACTGATATTATCTGATATAATTAGCAAGAATGCTATGTACAGAAATCAGGATTTCACAGCTATCTTCCCTATCCACAGGCTCCTGCAACCTTTACACCTTTATTCTAGGTCTTTGAGTTTTGGCTGGTTCAAGATTGCTATAGATGACTCATCTATAACTAAGGACTCGGTTTTGATTCTACTTAAAGTTTTGACCAATTATGAGACTCTAAA
Organism: Alexandromys fortis; assembly: GCF_014885135.2. Lineage (NCBI taxonomy): Eukaryota > Metazoa > Chordata > Mammalia > Rodentia > Cricetidae > Alexandromys > Alexandromys fortis. The sequence continues at coordinate 37,874,353 of NW_026067949.1, forward strand.
TTAACAAATAATCTCTGCATAAAACATCTCTCTGACCAAAGCTGAGAGCATCACAAGTTTGTAGACATAACTGCAGTTTGAAAGCATGATCATTTGGCAAAACAAAAGGACACTCCCCAAAAGGGCATATGATTTTCCCATTTGGGGCTTATTACTAGGTTTAGAGTCAAGGAATGCAACTCCTCTTGTGGAGCAGATATCATACCTAAATTCAACATCATGCCACTATTTCATCAGTGAGCACATATTGCTATCAGACCATTATTGTAATATACAGGGTTCAATAGTCAAGACATAGATTTCATTGAAGTTCTGAGTTAACCCTGTTAAAGTATGTTGATACTATTTCTCGTATGCCTAGGCCTACTTTACATCTCTCTTCCCAAGCCAAGTAGTTCTTACAGCATTTCAAACATGCTCATTGTTATTATATTTGTTATAATGATCTGTGAACAGTGGTATTTAATATTAAACTATATTTGGCCTTTCTGTGTGGATTATGTCCATATAAGAATGCAAACTTAATTGATAACTGTGTTTCAACCTCTCCACTACTTCAATAAAGCAATGTTCTCCATTTCACTTCCAGTCCTCAACTTCCTTTTGTTGGACCCTAAAGTCCAATTACCGAGGAAGAGTCGCCCCAAGAAACCATTTACACCGCAGTTGTTGCAAAGGCAAAGAGGAATTTTAATTGGCTGGCACATCAGGGTCCCTCAGCCTTAGGAGGTGAAGGACCCCGACTGGCTGTTACAGGCTACTTTTAAAGAAAAAAAAACATAGAAGCAAAGGGGGAGTCCACGAGTCATTTGTCAACTATTGTGACTGGCTCGTTTAATGATCAACTAACTATAATTGGTCGATGCCATGGCTGGACCTGCGGTTGATGGGTTCGTTGAGCAAGGAGGAATATCTGCAGGTCGTTTTGCCCCAGTTCCAGAAACTGGGTCTATTTGGAGAAAAACCGCAGAGGGATGGAAAGTACCCAGTGCTCTAGTACACACGTGGGTGATTATCAGGTTCCTGATTCCCAGGGGAGGGAGACAGTAATGCTGAGATGCCCCGGAGTCTTTCACCTTTATATACACTGACCATGATATTTGTCTAGTTAGTAGTCACTCAAATGTGACAAAACTTAAGTGCATCTCATTTTAATTCAATAACTCCTTATGATTCTGCTTAATGAAGATATGTATCAAACTATGAAATAGTATGAAAACCTAGCCTTCTACCAACCACTTACATTGTAACTGAAAAGAAAAATTCTTGAGGGAAATTGAAAGTGCCATACCAGTTAGCCTACTAAAGATGGTAGAGTAAAACAAACTTTAGGATAGATAAGTTGAAAAGTTCTAGAAGTCTAGACGGAAAATCACATAAACCAGAAGTTTCACTTAAGCCTAAGGCTAAGACTAAGGCTGAATAATCCAGATCAAGATGTCCCAACACTTTAATGTTGTGAAGGCTGATATAGGTAACAAAATGTTTGAATTTTGCAAAAATGTTTGAATGTTGGTTTGTGAAACTTACAGCAAGAAGCTCTCCCATAACATAAAATATCAAATATAATCAATGAAAGTGGCTATGCTAATGGAAAATTTTAAATGAAGTAGTTTATTGCCACCTACAACCTTATGTGTACAAAATTTCGAAGACAGGCTTTCTCTTGCAAAGGGCTAATGTAAGTGATGACTTAAAGTTAAGCCATTGCTCACTTACCATTCTCAGAAATCTTAGAATTCTTAAAATTATACTAAAGCTATGCTACCATGCACTATAAATGAAAAACAAAGCCTGGATGACAGCATATCCATTTATGGAATGGCTTCTTGAATATTTCAAGTCTACTGTTGAGACTTACTGCTCAGAAAAATATATTCCTTTCAAAATATTTCTGCTCACAGACAATGCATCAAGTCCCCTAAGAGCACAGATAGAGATGTATTGGATTAATGTTGTTGTCATGCTTGCAAACATAACATCTATGCTAGAGCCTGCAGATCAAGAAGTAATGTTGACATTCAAGTCTTATTATTTAAGAAATGCATTTTGTTCAGCTTTACCTGTTGTAATTCCTGGTGATTCCTCTGGTAGATCTTGGCACAGTGCACTGAAAGCCTTAAGAAATGATTCACCATCTTAGATGTCATTCTGAATGTTGTGCTTCATGAGAGAAACTGAAGATACAAACATTAAAAGAAGGTTGAGAGAAGTTGAATCTATACCTCACAGATGAGGCCAAGTGGCTTAAGACTCCAGAGAATAGGGAGAGATGGTAGATAAAGTAGGAGGACAAGAATCAAACATGGAATGTGGAGGGTGAGAGAGTTCAGTGGCTGCAATCTCACTGTAGAAGACTAATTTGTGAGAAGTTGCTTTTTTAAAATTAATGAGCAAATGAAATTGAAATGACTTCCTCAGAAGCAATCTACTCTTAAGAAAATGCTGTGAACAGTATTGAGCTGAAAATAAATAACTTAAAATAATACCGAAATCTAGTAGTGAATCTATGTTAGAATTTGAAAAGATTGCATGGAATTTTGAAAGATCTTCTAGGCTATCAAACAGTATTTCATGCTTCTGATAAATTTTCAGGAAATGCTATCAATTGGTACAAGTTTTATTTATTTATTTTTATTTTTTGCTTCAATACACAGGTTATTTTCATTCCTAGAACTTACTTTGTAGACAAGGCTATCCTCAAACATAGAGATCCACCTGTCTATGCCTCCTGAATGCTGGGATTAAAGGTGGTGTGGGAGGCCCTTCTGTCTATGTGTTGTATTTATTGGTTAATGAATAAAAAACTGCTTTGACCCTATGGCAGGGAAGAACAGACCTAGGTGGGGAAAACTGGACTACATGCTGGGAGAAGGAGGCAGAATCAGAAAGATGGCATGGAGATGCCTCAGGAGACAGATGTGCTGAAAGTTTGCTGCTAGGCCATGACCTCATTGTGATGCACGCATAAATAGAGATGGGTTAAATTAAGATGCAAAAGTTAGCCAATAAGAAGCAAGAGCTAATGGGTCAAGCAGTGATTTAATTAATATAATTTCTGTGTGGTTATTTCAGGGCTGAGCAGCCAGGAAACAACAGGAAGCCTCCTTGTAACATAAAGGTATAATCCACAATGCCTGGCTATTATCTTATTGTTATTATTATTTGTTATTCAGCTACAACCACTTTAGATTTCAACATTATCCTCAGTTAACAGCCATTGACTTTGAAACAAAATGATCTCTGCAATTGAGATCTTATTGAGAGATGAAATGGATGTAGGTCTTAGCAATAAAGTATATTTAACTAAAGTATATATGTTTTAGGACACGAAAATATTGTATAATAAGTAAGGTAAGCTTTTCTATCCCTGGGACACCATCAACTTCATGTAAAAGCATGCTGAGTGCTGGGAAAATATTTGACACTAGATCAAAAGATGAGCACATACTTTCCTGTTGGCAATGTCCAAATTTATATTTGTTGCCTTCATCACAGAAATAGAATCTAAGTTCTGTGTTTTAACTAGTAAAGCAAAAGAATCACATCTATAGAAGTGACTGAGGGAGGCTGGGTAAAGAGCTCAGGTGATAAAGAAAAAAAGAGAGGTGGGCATCTCCCAGGGAATGACACTCAAGGTTCTCTTCTCACTTCTACTTTCCCCTAAGTACTTGTACACCTTGTACACACACACACACACACACACACACACACACACACACACACACACACATACACAGAGACAGAGAGAAACAGAGAGAGACAAAGACAGAGAAACTTTGTCTGGAGCAAGGGTTCAGAGTGTATTTGCATTAACCTATGATATTTTCAGCATACTAGTAATATGGAGAATCTCTGTCCTTCCTATAGGTAGTGGATATAGAAACACATTAGTTCCCTTTAAATTTCCAAGTCCTGGGGAATTTTGGCATGTCACTGCATTATATTTCATTCACAGAGTCAATGCATATCATAAATTATTTTAATTGATCCATTAATCTTTAGAAAATGAAATAATATGTATTTGTATATGTTTTATTATATTATACATAATACATTTGTAAATATTTATTTATTTTATATTTAGCTGTATTACATATTATCTATTAATTATAATAACACTTATAATTTTATATTTATAAAAATTTTAATCTAATATTATGAATGATTATTTATAATAAAAATATTATTAATATATAATATAATCAAAGCATATACTAGAACATACATTACATAATTTATAAAGCAAATGTCTATCTATCATCTAGCTATCTAGCTATTATTTATTTATTTATTTAGTCTTTGGCTCAGACTTAGGAGGACCATTTTTATATCATTTAAAATTTATATAAAGGTGAATCATATGCTGAGGTTATGCCCTAAACTACCTACCATGCATGTTCCCACCCTTTCTTCCTTTGTTCCCATAGATAATTTAATGTTTACTTTTATCTCATATAGACATATACTATTTTATGTGTGAATATAAATATATTATGTGGAATATATATATATATATATATATATATATATTCATTCCAGGAAAAAATGACAGAAAATATGAGATTTGTATTTTCTATTTTACTTCATCATGCTTTTTACTATGCTTTTGTCTTTCTCCCACTTCCACATCCTCCCCCTCTCCCCACACCCATCCTTATTTAAACTATTCCACTCACGGTATTCATCTTTTCACCCTCATTCCACAGGAATCCTGTTACCCTTCCTAAGGCTCTTTTTTAAAGCCGCTTTCCCCCACTCTTATAGGTACTTTTTAAGTTTCTTCTCATCTGCATACACTTATTCCCCTATTATTATTAATTATTATTATCAATCCACATTCTCTATGTGAAAGTATGCGGCACTTGTCTTTCTTGCTCATTCATTTGTGTATATACTGAACAGAAATTCACCTCTTTTCCTAGTCTTTACAACAGCATTTACCCAATTATCCTGGATTTATCTAAACTTAATCAAATCTAAGGTCTCATCTCCTAATTACATCATTATTTTTGAGGAAAATCTTTTATATATAAATTCTGGGTGCAACCTTAGATTCATGATGTCATTTTAGTACAAATATTTTATTCACTATCATGACAAGCATTACCCACTTCCCATAACTTTTCTTATTCACTATGATTCTTTTCTCTACTTAGTAATAGAACAACCTAACAATGCATGTTATTGGATTGTTAAGTACCTAGCTGCCATGTCTTTTCTTTATTTACATCCAATCATCTATAGTAATTGACCTCACATACATGAATTTTCCATCAATCATTTTTTTTAATGAGAAAGTGTGTATCATAACAAAATGGGAAGTTATAAAGCTCTGTCCCTTATACTTTTGGAAATACAGTAATGGGAAGGCCATTAATGGAACTGAAGATGTGGAGCTGAAATGTTATTAGAAAGGGGGAGTAGCAAGCCAATGTGAGGTGCACAGCTTATCACAATTAACTTTGCAACTTGGGAAATACAAAAAACCTAGAAGTATATTATGGTAACTATAAAATGTGTTCTTATTCATAGTGCTTCCCTTTGAGTTCTTTAGAGCTTACTCTATGTAGGCAATAATCAAGAGACAATTGATGTTATCATTTATAGTTTCAGTTCCTCTGACTTAAGGAAATTAATGCTCCTTGATGACCCCATCAAAAGTGGTCTCAGAAATGTACCAATTTACTTTTCAGATTTGAGGTGTGTATATTGGAGTTTGGGTCACTCAAATACACATTTAAGGCACCATGCTAAAAATTCGGGCATGCTTGATGAAGATCAGGATGCATTACAAAGCACCATGATTTTTTCCAATATCCTGCCTGACACATGGGGAAAACTTGTGGGAGCAGCAGACTGAGTACAGATACAGGTTGCTCAGCAGAGAGGAAATCACAAAAATAAAAACCTTCCTTTCAAATTTATTACTCCAGAAAAGCTGTTGACCCTGCTCCTCCATCAATCCATCCAGAAGGGAAAAGGCAAGAGAAGCCTTTGTTTTAATCCTATAAATATTTACCTACATAGACACAGAGAAAGATTATGTTAATGAAGTTACAATGTTTGTCAACATAACAGAACCAAGAAAATATCTATCAGAGAGTGATACTTTACTGCATATTTCGAAAAAAAAATCAGTTTGTGAATGAATGCAAGAAATAATCAAAAGAAAATCTATTGTAACATATCTTTCTAGAGTATTTAAGAGAACAGTCAATAGTAGTTTATCGCAGTTAGCACCTATAGTGATTGGTATGTGGAATTCATTATTCTAAACCCTTTAGTACTAAGTACCACAGGAATCCAAGTGTCAGCTGACTGCCCCATGTTGGGCTGCCATTTGTCAGGGACTAGCCACAACAAAAATAGTTCTTGCCCGGTTAAGTGCGTGAGGATTAGAAATATAGTAAAGAATATGAAGACACAAATGAAAATAATAAAACTGAAAAACATATAGGATAGTAGCAGGAGGGAATTCCAGTGAGTACTGAAAACTTGCCCACTTTTAATTTCCAACTGCTTAAAATACTCCTGATCCTAAAAGGTAGGAGTAAGACAAAAGACTGCATTAACATGATACAAGGTAATGAACATACCAATTGAAAGTCACGGGCTACATTGATAGTTAAACATTCCATTCCTAGAACAAAACAAGTCATGCTTATACCTTAGACCAAAACATTCTGTAGGCAAACCACTTCCTGGGTAGAATCCAAAGTTATCTTCATAAATGGAACTAGAACTTAGTTGGATCCTTAGATATAGACCACTGTTTGAGGTAGGAACATACCTACTTTGCTATTCTGGGTACAAGGTCTGCCTATTAGCCACACCTGTTGTTAATAACCTTGAGAAAGCAGAACTCTCTAATCAACATTTAGGTGGGACCTTATTTTGAGGTAAAAACACACTAACTTAGAAGGAACTAGAGGAAAGTTCCAACTCTCCGATTTTTGGTCAATGTGGAAACAGGCTCAAATTTTTGGGCCTCCACATCCAAGGAAAGAAACAATCAACTATTTAATATTGCCCCCCCAAAAAAGAGTTGATTTTAGACCTTAACTCACTTCTATAGGTCAGAAGTCAGTGCTCCAGGCTAAAGACTAATGCTTGTTAAAAAATTTCAAATTGCTTAATCACTCCCATTTTTTCATCACTTCTCTTAGGTGAACAATTTATATGAGATGATTCCTACAATACATGCAATTTTGGTTTTGAATGAATATAATCATTTTTCTGATATTATGGTAATACCAAATTGACTAAAGACTTAGGGATAAATGCATAAAATTGAGGACACACAATAATAATAATTATTGTGCTTCCCTATCATTTAGATTTCTAAAGAAAAGTATCAGAGAGAAAACTCCAAAGTTAAGTCAGTAACAATTTTAATATTCTGGAAATTATTATATTAAGGAAGAGGTAATGTGTTTTATATGGGTTCTAGTTGTTTTTATAGCATATTAATTAAAACATAGGAAATAAGACTAACTAGTTAATAATCGTGTGCCAGACATTACCAAGTGTAATCTCACAAAAACCTGTACTGTATTTTATTAGTCTCATGTTATTTAAGAAAACTAAAAAGTTTATGGATCAATTTTTGATATTTATTTTTTAACCATTGCTTATTATGCATGTAGGTAAAGAGAAACATGGAGAACAGTGAGTAAGGTACTAAGGCCCATTCTCTCTTTTCACCACAGGGGGGTCCAGTGATAAGAAGCAAGTCGTGAAGTTTACTTTCAGGAACCTTCATCTGTGAAGGTACCTCACTTGTTCCTGCTTGACTATTTTTTTTTAATTTTCTTTTTTTTATTCATTTATTAAAGATTTCTGTCTCTTCCCCACCACCGCCTCCCATTTCCCTCCCCCTCCCCCAGTCAAGTCCCCCTCCCTCGTCAGCCCAAAGAGCAATCAGGGTTCCCTGCCCTGTGGGAAGTCCAAGGACCACCCACCTCCATCCAGGTCTAGTAAGGTGAGCAACCAAACTGCCTAGGCTCCCACAAAGCCAATATGTGCAGTAGGATCAAAAACCCATTGCCATTGTTCTTGAGTTCTCAGTAGTCCTCCTTGTCCGCTATGTTCAGCGAGACCGGTTTTATCTCGGGCTTTTTTCAGACCCAGGCCAGCTGGCCTTGGTGAGTTCCCGATAGAACATCCCCATTGTCTCAGTGTGTGGGTGCACCCCTCGCGGACCTGAGTTCCTTGCTCATGCTCTCTCTCCTTCTGCTCCTGATTTGGACCTTGAGATTTCAGTCCAGTGCTCCAATGTGGGTCTCTGTCTCTGTCTCCTTTCATCGCCTGATGAAGGTTAATATTCAGGAGGATGACTATATGATTTTCTTTGGGTTCTCCTTCTTATTTAGCTTCTCTAAGATCACGAATTATAGGTTCAATGCCCTTTATTTATGGATAGAAACCAAATATGAGTGAGTACATCCCATGTTCCTCTTTTTGGGTCTGGCTTACCTCACTCAGGATAGTGTTTTCTATTTCCATCCATTTGCCTGCAAACTTCAAGAAGTCCTTGGTTTTTACTGCTGAGTAGCACTCTAATATGTATATATTCCATACTTTCTTCATCCATTCTTCAATTGAAGGGCATCTAGGTTGTTTCCAGGTTCTGGCTATTACAAACAGTGCTGCTATGAACATAGTAGAGCATATACTTTTGTTGTATGATAAGGCCTCTCTTGGGTATATTCCCAACACACTGAACCTGATAGAAGAGAAAGTGGGAAGTACTCTACAACACGTGGGCACAGGAGACCACTTCCTACATATAACCCCAGCAGCACAGACAGTAAGGGCCTCATTGAATAAATGGGACCTACTGAGACTGAGAAGCTTCTGTAAAGCAAAGGACACTGTCGCTAAGACAGAAAGGCAACCCACTGACTGGGAGAAGATCTTCACCAACCCCGCAACTGACAAAGGTCTGATCTCCAAAATATATAAAGAACTCAAGAAAATAGACCGTAAAAGGCTAATAGACTTCAAACTAAAATCAATCAAAATAGACAAAGAAGAACATTTCATATTAGTCACAGGAAAAGTCAAACACAAGGAAATTTTGATACTGAACGTCTATTTCCCAAATACAAGGGTACCCTCATAGGTAAAAGAAATACTACTGAAGCATAAATCACACATTAAACCCCACACACTAATAGTGAGAGACTTCAACACCCCCTCTCACTATTGGATAGATCTGTTAGACAGAAAACTAAGATAAATAAGAGAATTAACAGATGTTATGACTCAAATTGGCTTAATGAGAAATTAGGTTGTGATACTGCGAACATTTCCCTCAGCATTTTGTTGTTGTTGGATGTGCACCTGTCCGAAGTTGGAGACCCAAGTCTGGCAGTAAGCTAAATAACAAGGATATCAGGCCTACAGCTGTAAGTAACTGTGTTCTGTAAACAAACACATAAACTTGGAAGAAGCACCTAAAATTTAGGAAGGAATGTTGTCTTGCCAATAGCTTGATTGATTTCAGCCTACTGAGATCCCAAGAAAAAAAAATTGGCTAAGCAGTACCTGGAATCCAGCCCAGGAAGACTCAAACATAATAAATATGTTATTTTTAAAGCTTCTTTCGTGTGAGTTTCTCTGATGACATCTGTAAACTGTAGAGCAGGGGTACTCTGCATGAGCAGACACACATGACCTTCATGAACAGTTCACCTAGGTAGGCTCCACAACATAGGAGTGATTTTTCTTCCTTTTCCTAAAAAAGGCTCATTTGTAGTGTAAGACCATTAGGGGTAACTGGAAAGCTTAGCTTTGCTAAATGCTATAATTGGAGTCCAATTGGGGTCCAGGATCAGCATATCAACCAATGAAAACTTCTTTAAGAAGAGTTGGGCATGTAGTTCAGTAGAAAATGCTTGCCTATATGTGAAAGGTTCTCAGTTTGATCTCCACCTCTAAAAAAATAAACATAGCTAAATAAAATGAAATACAAGCCAGGCATGGTTTAAAGGCCTATAATTTATATAATGATATTCTATCATTCAGGCTATGATCCAGGAGAACCAAAAGTTCAAAATTTAAATGTGGTACATTATGAGTTTGAGCTAGGCCCAAGCAACAACACTTTACTGTACCATCTGAAAACAAAACCAAGCCAAACCAAAACAAAGAAAACTTTCTTCAAGGAGGATGATTTTATTTGTGAATTGATATCATTAACCAATGCATATTCTGTTTTTTCAGCATCGCAAAAGGATAAATTTTTATTGTTGCAAATAGCTGTATTTTATGGCTTTGAAGATTTTGCAAAGAAAATGATGCATGTCTGACTCAGATAGTAGAGGAAAATTATAAGCCTTGTCAAAGTACCATCAGATTTTAACAAATTAAAACACTGTTTTTTTCATTCACTTTTACTTCAATTTTTATAAAATGTGTAAAATTTATGCTTATAGTATAAAGTAAATAATTTTTAAATGGGACTTATTCATTCTTCTAATCTAGTCTTTGATTTAGTTTCTTATGTATTATTAAGCCATTATTGTTATTAATACTAGTACTAAATGTTAATATATATGAAAACTTAATGTACATATATATTTATTTGGTATGAAAAGAAGAAAATGTTGGTGCCATACAAATTTGCAAAAATGCATTGCAATGTATTTCAAGTTAAATAATAGTAATAAAATAATAATAGTAGTAATAAAATAAATAATAGTAATAAAATATATATTTTATTTTAAAAATTAGTACTACATTTTATTTCTTCATTGTAAATCAGGTGAGTCAGCTTTCTATTTCTGTGGCTGATATATGAGATAAATCATTTTTGAGAAAGAACACATTTTGACTTGAGATTCTAGACTTGCTTGACTCCATTATAGAATGTCATGATGGGAAAGAAAATCTGACCCATTCATGGATGTTGAGAAGCCAAAGAGAAGACACAGGAAGAAGCCCCAATTCCAGAATCTTTTTCACAGACACACGTGTAATACCATAGTTCCCTTTGACTTGGTCATACTTCTTAAAAGTTCCAGTGTGTCCTAGGAGTTTTCCAGAATGGCAACCAAACTTTAACATAGGTATCTTTGTAAGATATACAATACCCAAATTACAATAATTATTGCCAGCACACATTATTATACACATAATTTAAGTTTTCATACCTTTCCCTGTGAAATGGAAAATATCCTAATGGAGTCGATGTCAAATGCAAAAATAATTCATACTTTCAAATTTGCAATAACATATGAGATTATGGAGTGAAGAAAGCATATTCTTTACAGAGAATATGTGTAAGGCATAGTGCAAAGTACTAATTGATCTTCAAATAATAATTTTTGAATTCATTTAAAATATGATCCCTTTGTATGATAATTTGTCACATAGGATTTCTTGGGAAAATTCTACTTATTTCTTCCCTAATTTATTATTAATCAAGAATTATTTGATAAGTATTTTTTTTGTTTTACTGAGTTATATATTTTTACCCCTTCCCCTCTATTCCTCTCCTTTCTCATGATAACATTTTTTGTACTAAGAACATTTCTACTTTTACCAGACAAAGGCTTTGCAGAAAAATGTGTCTGGAGACTGGTTCTTGCCATTAATACTCATTCAAACAGTACTTCATCCTCTTTTTGCATAAGGGCTCAAGGCTCCCTCTGCTCTTCACAGGGGGCAGATTTGTGTTTAAATTATGCACAGTGGAAAAACAATGTTTGTAAAGACAGATTAATGAATCTAAACTAACCTAATAGAAGTATATGTGTAAACCAATTTGCATTAACAAAACGAGTTAACATGTTGTAAGGAATTTGGTGATTGATGTGGCTGAAAAAGTAATTGAATAAATCCATTTAGACATATAAGCTCTTACCTGAATCTATAGCAGACTGTAACTAAAGATGATTGCTGAAGTACCAGGGTTCTGAGACCATTGTGTTCTAAAAATAACCTTCCCTCCACGATGTCATTTCAGTTATTTATTGTGGTCAGAGCAACACAAATATAACTAATAGGAATGGAAATTTATTATAAAGCATGAATGTAGGTAATGGCCACCTTCCTTTAGGAATTCTGTAGGTACAGCATTGTATATAATCAATATCCAGCACTGAGATTATGGGTTTTGGATCACAAGATGTCATTGTTTTGGCAATTGTATATTATCAAAGCAAACATATTGCATTCAACCACATGGAAACAAATATTTACATATACATTGTGACTTTTAGTTCAAAAATACTTCAAATTACAACTGCACATATCGTCAGTTCTTTTGTATTTTACACAAAAGGAAGAATTGTTTACCAAATGAAAGTTGTACACAGTGGGTATCAAAGTTAGGGCACAAAGCAGGGATTTTTAACTTCTGCCTAATAAATTATTTTTGTTCCTTAGAAAATACTAAAATTCTCAGCATTTTTAAAACAAATGATCTAGAAAAATGTCCTTGACACTATGACGTGACCAATCAATTGGCATATTTAGGAAAAAAATATGTATTATAATGCATGCTATTTCTGTTCCTTAAGTAGGGCAATAAAACTGTCTCATTTGGTATAATTGTCAATTATATTAAGGATTCTGCTAAAGGATCACGATTTTCATGATTATTACCATCATTATCATCAAAATTTTCCAAAGGATAGTATTCAGTACTAGATTCTATTATACTTAAATGAATCAAGGCAAAATGCAATCTTGAGGTTGGAGAAAATTACCCTCTGTATCTTACTATTGGTTCCTGTGGTTCAAAAAAAAAATTGAACATTTAAAGACATTACAGCTACTAATACAAAATAGAATTATATAGAAAAAATGGTTTGGGAGAACACTGTATAAGAATCTCCATCATTTTATTTAGGAATTATATTTCTATAATAAACTATAAATTTGCTATGATAATATATTTTAAAGCAGTAAATAATAATTGCTTATATTCCTGAAGGTTACTTTACTGTTCGATTACTCAAAATGATTAAAATGAATAACTATTAAGATTGCTGTTATATAATTTTAGTTTATGAAAATGATTTTATAGACAAACAATTCATGTATCCCTACTGCTGCATTGAAATTAACAAATGAACTAAAATTTTCTTTTTTCTTGATTATTTATAACCAATAATTATGTAGTATAGATTGTATAAGAATGATTTGATCTTAATCAATTTTTTGCTCTAATTTAGTATCCATACTGACTTATGAATCAGAGTTCTTTACGTCTCCTAACTGCCGTCTTTTAACTTCTCTTTTTCTAAGTTTTGGCATAAATATTACCTTATTGAGAATAAATGAATCCAAATTAAAGAAAAATAGCTGATATTATGTAATTTTTCAACTTAATAGCTGAGTTAATTTAATTTATGGATATACTAAATTCTCTATGTTTAAAATGTTCAGAAATATATAATATAAAACATAATGTGGATGACTTGAGAATTGATTGAAGAAAGCGGCTTCTTCATAAAGGCAAACTATTATCTGCTCATAAAATGAATTTTTGGATTTTTTTTTTATTTTAACATATATGGTATCATTTACATTTGCCTTCCAATTTTACATATTGATGGAATTTTATCATGGAAGAAGTTTGTTGAAGAGGTGTACAGCATTCACCCTCCAGTCAAACAGTTATAATGCTTCCTCTTTTTGCCATTGTCAACCATCTTTAATCCACTGGTGACTTATATTTTTTTCTTAAAGAGATATCCTTTGAAATAATAGATAAGCTATACTATGATCTTTTGTTACAAAATGTAAAATATGTTAGCACGTTTTCTATTTAGGTTATGAATTTTATTTAGTTAATTGTGGAATTGTAACGCCAAACCACAGAATCTTAGTGGCATACACAGAGATGACTCAATCTGCTGGATCAAGCGGCTGGCTGTATGCCAAGAACACACTTAGTTAGAAATATGTATGAACACATTTGTGTCTTTGCATGGTTAGAGTTTGTTGAATAACCATATATTCACAAGGTACAGTGGTTTTGTTAGTAGCAATTTTCTAAATAATGTTGCTTTCCTGGATAGATTGCTGAAGCAAAGACAGGTTCTTTTATTCCAATCTTAATTACAATTATTAACTCTCAGATCACACTTTTTTTTATCACATAGTAAATACAGCCTATCAAATAAGAAGCCCAGTGCCAGGAATGATTGGAGAGTCGGGTCTCATAGATCTTCAAATATTACCAATTATCACTTTTTCTGTATGTTAACCTCCAGACCTTGATGGTAAGAACCTATTGCTGGAGACGCCCAATACTTGAGCTAGAACATGACTCAAGAACACGGTTCCTGTTTTCATAGAACATAGTGATCAAAGAAATCATGCCAGTTGTTACCAGGAAAGTCTGTCCCCACTAGCTCTCTTCTATGGGGGTAAAAGACACTATGCATTCCTCTGGAAGAGAAAAGTAGGAATGAAGCATATCCAGTGTGAAATCCAGAAAGTAAGGTACTAATGAGCGGAGCAGGATATGTCAATTATTTCAAAAGTAGTGTAAATGCTATGGGAGTAACCAACCACCTTCTGATCTAACTTGGCAAGCTGGAACTCATTCTTGACACAGTTACTTAGGTCTTCCAACAAGCTGTATTTTAAATAAAAGCATACTAATGAAATAAAAAGCATTTGCTAGGCATTGTCTTACATTAAGCCCTCAAATAAGAAATACATAGTAATATCCAATTTAAAAAAATCATTTGGATAAAACTATTTATTGTAAGTCCCATAAACGGAGAGCATGTATTCATTGGGTGGGGTGGGGGGCAAAACAAAACTAGGAAAACAGCAGCAGCAATACATGCACTCTCTTAGATGATGTTCACAAAGCTTATGATCTCATTTTTGATGGAGGAAGGTCATTGGTAATGAACACACTGCCTTGGCCCATTTTGATAGGCCATCCCTTAGGTGGGTGGAGTAGGCAGAACAGAATGCTGGGAGGAAGAGGAAGTGAGCTCAGACTGGATAGCTCTCCTCTCTGGGGCAGATACCTCAGAAAGAGGCCATGCTCCCCTCTCCCAGGCAGACACGATGAAGCAAGCCGCCAGGTCAGACATGCTGAATCTTTCCCAGTAAGACCGGTGCTACACAGTTTATTAGAGATGGGTTGATCGAGATATCCGAATCAGCCAGTAAGGGCTAGAGCTAATGGGCCAAGCAGTATTTAAAAGAACACAATTTGTGTGTTGTTATTTCTGGTGTAAAGCTAGCTGTGTTGGAGCCGGGCAGGACGAAAAGCAGACCCGCAGCTCCCCACTACACATTTTTGTTTTGTCTTTCTTTATTTTTGTTGTTTTTCTTCAGGCCTTTGTTTGACAATATATATATTTACCCCAAATATATATTTATATATATATATTTAATTATATATTTAATTAATTATATATTTAAATATATATATAATTAATATATAATATATATGATATATATATATATATATAAACAAATATATATTTACCCCAAACTGAGAGTTCAGAGAGATGAAGGAAGGATTCTGTCAGATGCAGAAAGTTTAATTAATGAGTTTATTTGAGGCATTTATGGCAGGAACATAAGTAATCTATGTATAGATTTAAAACTAAAATGTCCCACTCCAGTCTTTTAAGTTTCTATCTCAGCATACCTAAGATTTCTTATAGTTAGTGCAGCAGAGAGTGGTACCTGGAATCTCAGAGTAGAGTCTTGGATTTTATTCCTCTACCACCAGAGACATTGTTAATACTCTCATGGCAGACCTCATTGTCTGCTATATTGTCTTTATTTCATTGCCATAGCCCTGGACCAAGGCATCTTTAGGATCTCACCACCGCTTTGTTTCATAACAGCAATGGTAATCTAAGTCTAGAAGGAAAAACTATATTGCAGTCAATCATAGAGCATTCAATTAAGTAACAAAGTAATTTTCAAATGCAAATGTTATGATATTAATGACACAGATAGATGAAACATGGATGGATAGATGATAGATAGATAGATAGATAGATAGATAGATAGATACATACATACATACATACATACATACATACATAGATACATAGATAGACTCGTTTTTTTGTTTCTACAGATATCCAAGACTTTGGTGAAATCACATACAGAAAGATGTGTTGATACAGAAATAATAGAAGCAAAGCCCATTTTTAGTGACATTATTCAAGAGACAAGAACCATTTCCCTTACATATGCCACATGGTAGAAGTCCTTTGTCATTCTGGTTTAAGAGTGGAAGCCAGATGCGATTTTCTCAGAGAAAAAAAAAAATACCACAACCAGGTAAGCATCATTGAGTTTGAATTTGGACCATGGTTCCTGTCAGCTCTCAGATGTCTACTCTAGAGTGATTAAAGTTGTGGGACAGTACAGTCCAGTAGAGGGACAGGTGGTGGAGAGGCCTTTGTAAAGGAAAGACCCATTTCTAGAGTGCCCTCAGTAACCAAAGAATCACAGCACTTGATAGGATATGGAGCTAAGTACAAGAATACATGGAGTAGGTAAGAAGAAAGGAAGACTGACTGGGAAAAGAATAGCATCCAGCTGACCTAAAGAGGAGAAATAGGTTACTGTAGTGGGGAGAGAACAGGGGCAAAAGAACAAAGCATAACACATATATATGCAAACTCAAAGTTTTTGTATTGACTTTATGCTAACTTAAAAACAATTAAAAATATACTAAGTATGCATGAAAACATCACAAACATGCATTTTGATTTCTTCTTTAGACAGTGGTGTCATGATGTTTATATAATAATACCACATTGTAAGAGTGTGTTTGTTCACTCACAAGAAACCCTCTTAGCATGTGAATTATTCATTGAAATGAACTAAAAAGTCACTTGAGGAAATTCTTTCTACAACCTTTTTCCCTCTGAAAGATATTCAGCTCTGCGAAAAAAAAATGCATTGTTAGTAGTTTATATACAAACTCTCCCTCTTTAAAAAGTTGCAGCTCCCAGAATAACTTATGCCTAGAAAACATTTTGGAAACAATTATTCCCCGCACTCCCATGACTTCAAACATACTCTTCACACACACAGCAAAAGCAAACAGCTTTATTTTCCTTATTTGAAACTTCTAAGTACACTTATTATCTCTGTTATTTACCTGCATTTAATTGCTCAAGGTTTCAGCCATTTAAACAAGTCAATATTTCAGCAATTCTATTTCTTTTAAGCATAATACTCTTATTGTGGTCTATTAATTATGCATCCTGCCTGCCTAAGCTCTTACAAAGGATGTTTTACATTTAAAAACATGATTTCTAGGCTGACACAAAATAGTAAATGTCAATCATTTCTTACCATTGTGTCAATAAGAGCATGTGAAAAATTTCAATATTAAATAAATATGATACATATAATCATAAATGTCTGTAGATAGATGTCATAAGATACAAATACCATGGCACTATAATAAGAACAGTGAGTGGTACAGTGAAGTACCCTATAAAAACTTTATCTTCAAGAAAAGACGTGAGATCACTTATGAAATCACTAAAATTAAAATTTCCAGAACTCTGAAAATTATAGTTTTGCAGAAATCAGAGGAGAATTTACCAAACAAAACTAAATGATTCTCAGTAAAATCCATGAGTATTAGAGAATTGGAATAGATTATCTTTTTCTCCTACTTGACTTCCTCAGTAGCTTCTGTAATAAAATTTTTCTGAAATTATAATTAAGTCACTTCCACTTTCATCCCTCCAAATCTTTCCATGAACCCCATTTCTCTCCTTCAAATAGAAAGATAGCTGGGTAGATACATAGATACGTAGATAGACACATACATAGATAGATAGTTGGATAGATGGATGTTAGGCAGACAAATATTCCTAGATGCACAAATGCAACCTGTCCAGTCTGTATTCTTCTTGTACATATATGTTTTCAGGACTGACCTTGTAGGTAGATAACCAATTGGTGTGCTCTTCTCTGGGAGAGAATTTTCTTTTGTTCTTAGCACTTTTAGTAACCTGTAATTATTTGTGTAGGACTGGGCCCCTAGAACTTTCCCCATCTCCATTAAAATTCTATTGGTATTGTCTCCTTTCAACTCATATTTAAGAAGTTATATTCTTGATATTTTATGGGTATACCTGAAAGCAAAAAAAAAAAAAGTGTCTTAGCAAGGAAAAAGGGGAGCTTAAGAAGATTTAAGTGAGTACAGCAAGCACAATATAAAAATAGAAGGGTAGGCTTTAATCAGGAATCAGGAAAATGAAGTTATATAAAAGTGGATTAGGGGGATGATTAACCAAAGATAAGGGTGTATAGAGTAGACACATGGAAACCTGTTACTTTATAATCAAATACAAAACTTAATATACTAAATATTTTGAATGACAATATCATGGCTATGACTCTCTCTCTCTCTCTCTCTCTCTCTCTCTCTCTCTCTCTCTCTCTCTCTCGTTCTTCAGACAAGGTTTCTCTGTAGTTTTGGCTCTTGTCCTGGTACTTGCTCTGTAGACCAGGATGACATCAGAATCAGAGATGTGTGCCTGTCTCTGCCTCCTGATGGGATTTAAAAAGTGCATCATCACCACCACTCAGCCCATGGCTCTTTCTCTTGATTATCCTTTATACTTGGATAGCAAAAACCTATTGACGAAGTCAAATACATACTTTATGACAAAAGCAGAAAAATTTTAAAACTGACCTGAAAGTTTCCTCAATACTGAATGCTTTCACAATCCCAGAAATTTCTATTCAGGCAGTTGAGTATGGATGAGTATCATCACTGGCTTTTGCATATTACAGTACCAACTTGACAGGCAAAAGGTGTCTCCTAGCATAAAGGTGGCACAGCTTTATTAGGGTAACAAAATGCTTTCTAATTGAAACTGTGACCTGCATCTCAGGAGGGAATTCACCTAAGGTACTGTAGACCTGGTCAAGTGACAATGACTGGAAGTTCATTAGCCCCAGTAATAAATTGAGTACTTTTGAAAATGTCTTCAAACTGTCTCTGAAATATTAATTCTATACACATAGAATGGTGCTATTATCAATCTTGATTTATAAAAGCTTCTCTTAGCATGGGCAGAAAGTTATATGGAAAGCCCATGGCTTATCAACAAGTTGAGAACAGGTGATGGTTGAATAATCAGCCTTGAGTGGAAACACATGGTGCTTTCTATACAGCTCTATAAACACCATGGAATGAGAAGCAGAAGGAATGAGACAATGGAGAAGAGTGCTATAAAATAGTTTCTTGAAGAGATAACATGACTATGACATCATGAACTCAGATAAGTTTCCGCTGTCTGCATAAGACTGGCCTAAGTCTTGGCCCAAAATCATTCAGTCATACATGGCAAGGGGGTTATGGAGTTGAGCCTTGTCCAAAAGACTTCAGTCAATTGATGGTGGAGAAATCATTGTCCTTACTGATGTAGCCATTTTCCTTAAAGTACATGCCCGTGTGAGCGGCTCTTGTTAAAAAACATTGAATGCCCAGGCAGTGGCACACGCCTTAATCCCAGCACTTGAGAAGCAGAGGCAGGCAGATCTCTGTGAGCTGAAAATCAGCCTGGTGTACAAGAACTAGTTCCAGCAGAGGCTCCAAAGCTACAGAGAAATCCAGCTTGAAAAGCCAAACCAAACCAAACCAAACAAAACCAACCAACCAACCTAATAAACAAACAAACAAATAACAACAACAACAAAACCCAATGGATCACAAAGTAAAAAGAGAAAAGAGATGAAATGAAATCCGGAGTTTAGTAAATTGTTGGGGCAGGGGGAACTTGTAGAGTTGGGAAGAAGGTAAAGGAAGTAGAGAGATGAATGTGATAGAATGTATTACTTGTATGAAGTTGCCAGAGAAGATTAATTAAAAATGAATAAAATAAGTTAAAAATGACTACTTTTTTCATATAGTGATAGCGAATAAATTAATAATAATTTTGAAAACTGATGCAGGAGCAAAAAGAAAAGATAATACCTTTAATTCTGTGTATTTTGACCTCATATCTATTGCCGTCACAGTACTCTATATGTCTTCTAAAATATCTGACCATGTTCTCTGTGTGTTTCAAACTTCCTCTACAAAAAAGTCCTATATTACACTAGTATGTAAATACATTAATAACCTCTTAATTAATAAAAGGAAAATGGATAGCACTGTTTAACTTGTTACTGGAAAAACATTGACCCTATTTAGTATTTCCAGTTCCACTGTCTTGGTCCCACTTTTATAACCTGATGGCTGCAATCGCTATCACTAAGTCTTCCTGCAATTCTTATTGCATAAGTTCTGTTGCCTCACTCTAAACAAACTGTCTGTCATCCTGGGTTAAGAGAGGAAAGATGCATTCTGATTCACCTTTAATTTGTATCAGTTCAACCTGGTGGAAAGAGTATGACAGAGCAGAGAAATTCAGAGAGCAGAGATTGGAATAGAGAAAGGCTAAGACCAGAGATAACCCCCAAGGACATGCCCCACATGATCATGTTAGAGCTAATTATTTCAGAAAATGCCCACAGGGACATCCAGAGTTACGGTTTGCTGATATCCTAGACGCTTCTTAATCCAATCAACTTGGTAAATATGATTAGCAATTTCACTCCACAGCTTGAGTTTTGCAAGACACCCACAACTCCCACACTCATAACACTTCTGTTTCAGCTTCTTTTCTAAGTAAAGTTCTGATGACTTATTACTTTCCTTTCAACAATGTTATTTTTGCCTCCATACATTTGTCTTTCATTTTTCTTGAATTTGTATATTTAAATAGTTTATACATAAATATGTTGATTCGATTACATTTCTATGAATCATTAAGAACTATTAGAAATAAATATTTCTCCTTCATTATTTGAATATTCCAACATTATTTGGATTTTATTTTCTGGTCTAGATCCATAAGATTTACGTTTCAACATTGGTATTCAGTTTTCTAAATAGACTGTGACATTAATACACAGCATATAAACCTCTGATGACAATGACTGTGTTTGTTGCTTACTAGTTCTACTGACTGTGTTCCTAGATAATTTGGTTAAAGAAGAGCTCTGGGATTGCGATAGAACAGAGCGAATATAGTTCATAGCATTGTCTAACTCATCCTGCAGATATTGATGTAAAATGAGTTGTTGAATGTTGTAATCTCCACTGTACAGCCACTATTGATCTTTCTCAGTGAGTCAATATGTTCTTACTTTATGCTCAAGTAACTTAGACAATTGAGGAAGACCACAGATTTCAAAGCTAAATTCTTTACTTTGGTCTACTAACTGTGCTCAAAAAAAAAAAAAAAAAAAAAAAAAAAAAAAAAAAAAAAAAAAAAAAAAAAAAAAAAAAAAAAAAAAAAAAAAAAAATCAACGCTTAAATTCCACTCTCTCTTCATTGAACTGTCAAGACAAAATAACAGAATTCTTTTGCAAGAATCATGTCACACAGTTAAGATTTGATTTTCTGTGATCTCCCTTAACTCTGATATATAGGCAGCAAAAGAAAGCTTGCTAATAATGGAACTGGTAAGATAATACTCCTAAGTCAGGCAATTCCGCTATCCTGAATCTTCCATCTACCAACATTTAGTAGAGGGAAAGTTCCCAATTTCTCTAGCTTTAAATTTATCATCTTTAACATGTGAGTTATAAGGGCTTGAGAGATGGCTGAACAAAAGGTAAGAGATCTCCCAGGATTTTTAGCACACCCAAGTGGAAAACATACCCTGTAACTCCAAATTTGTGTTATCCAATACATTTCTCTGCTCTCTATAGACACCCACACACAGAGTGCATACACCTGAAAAGATGCACACATATACACAAATAAAAGCAAACCCTAAAATCTTTACAAATATCAACAATAATAGTATTCTTACCAGAGTGAGGATGAGGATTTATATAAAACCAGTAAGATTGCAAACAGATTCTTTACTTTTGCCTTCTTGAATACACTCTGTCTTTTGCTTTCTATTGGCGTAATAAAACACCATGAAAATAAAAGAAGCAACTTGGGGAGGAGAGGGTTCATTTGGCTTAAGTTTTCAGCCTACCATTAAGGAAATCAAGAAAAGGGCTGAAATAGCATGACCGCAGAGGAGTGCTGCTTCCTGGGTTTCTCTCAACAGCTGCTCAGACTGCTTTCTGTGAGATCCAGGATCACCTGCCCTGAAGTGCTCCTGGTAGGTTGGCCTTCCCACATAATCAGTAATCAAGAAAATGCTTTCTCAGCCTTACTTTAGAGGCTAGTCTGATAGAGGCAGTTCCTCATTTGATTTTTCCTTTTCCTAGATGATTTTACCATGGATGTAGTAAACTAAAGCAAACCAACCAACTAACCAGCACATTATCTAATCATACATCAGTTTATCAGTTTTCTGTGTGGAAAAACTAACTCAGATGACTTAATAGTGTACACTGGATAATCGAGGAAACAATCACATCAAAATGCATAGCAGAGGCTTACAAATATTTGTCCACAACTCCACCCATTTTACTTATCTTTCAATGGCTATGAAAAATCACCAATTCATTAAAGAAAGCATTTTAATTTAGGACTTAGATTTCCAGAGGGTTAGAGTCCAGGACCATTGTGGCAGAAAGCATGGCAACAAAGAGGCAGCGTGATTCCAGAGTAATAGAGGACAGCTACATTGGGATCCACTAGCACTAGGCAGAGAGAATCATCCAGGAATGGGCATGGGCTTTTGAAATGTCAAAGTCTACCTGCAGTACATGTCCTAATTCTTCCCAAATTATTCCACCAACTAGGGACCAAGTAATTAAATGTGAACCTAGGCGGAACATTCTTACTCAAACAACCATGACACTAAAGATGTAGAACAAATTCTATATTCTTCTTGAGGATAAAAGTGTTTGTACCACACATTCAATAGAGTATTTTCTCTGGCTCTTAAATCACCGAGTCATTGGAATGGAAGAAAGTTAACACTTGGTCATTTCCTGAAACCCCAGACAAAAATGAGGAATGTTTGAATGGCTGTAACAGCTCTTCTAAACCAATTGTTCTCAACAGTGGGAGAATGAGTTGTCTTTACAACTTACACATTTCTCAATGAAGAATTATTCATATCTTTTCCCGGCTGCTGAATAAGGATTGGTCTACTACTGAGTCTACATCTGACAAGAGATGAACTGGATAATTATGAGAAGTGATGTACTCTTGAATGTTTGTGTAGGTTCTTCCAAGTTTCCTTGTGTCTACCATTATCGATTGGGCTTCACGTTTTCTCTGAAATGGTTTACATACACATTATGTACCCCAACATTAGGACCTCTGAGCTAGAGCCTTGGTCCAACAGCAGCCAGTCCTTGAATGCTGGTGGACATTTTTATTCATGAGTCTCCCATAGACTACAGAAATAAGTGTCTCGTATACATATTCTTCAACAATCTACCCACAAGTTCCACAGTTTGAGAATGAGTCAGAAAGCAGGTGTTTCTCAAAAATTCTTTCCTTATTTAGATGAAAATGAGAGGGAAATGCACTGAATGCTTCACCCTTTTTCTTTTCTTTTCTACCTTTTTTTTATCAAGACAGACAGAAGTGTGTATACTCTTAATGCACCAACTTTTCTGGATGCATTTCTACGGGCTGTTTTATACCATTTTGGCCTTCGGGAGTGGTGCATTTTATCTCTGGAGGCTGAAAAGAAAAAGGGCAGCTGTTTACACTAGTATAAATATTTGAGAAGAAGTGATAATTTATGTCAGGGCTTACTGGTGAGATCCATCGTCTGAATAGGGCCACTCTGACAAAGGTGATAAAGGTAGTTGTCCCATATAACATGTGAAACTCACACAAGAGAGTCAAGGGAAAAGAAGAAACAAATGAATAGTTCCGAACAACAGAGGAGATCAAACAAATCCCCAGAAACTGGCTTGAATATAATGATGATTCCCAACAAAGATGTCAAAAGAACAGTGATAAAGAAACTCACTAATGTCTGAAGAACAATTCAACAAAGAGCTAGAAATATATAAAAGCAACTCGAGAAAACAGAAATCATACAACTAAAACTCAATAATGACACAAAAGCAGGATAGATCACATCTGTTTAATTGGTTTGTGACTCCATATGGAGCTAATTGTATAATTGGCATTCCTAAATAATTATGAACACACAATGCCCAAAAGTGAGTTCAAAATTAAACATGTAATAAATCTGACATATTTAAGGCACTGTTCATCTATGTTGCATCATGAAACGTCAGTGCAGCCATGGTCTAAAAACAGATGTGCCTTCATGATGCACAGAACAGACAAATGCTATCTGGAATACCTTGCGTGCAGATCTGAAATTACTTATTTTTTAATTCCATAGCTTTAATGCACATATAAAGTTTCTGCTCCTAAATAAACATAATACCTTAGTTAGGAAAAAATAAAAATTTTAATAGGCTTTCTCATGACTCCATTCTCTAACACACAAGAAACATATCTTTGCAATGTATTTATTCTATTACAATATTTGACTTTAAGAATTCCTGTTCATGAGACTGACTTGAGTTTCATTAAGAAAGTTTTCAATGAATTTTAGCTTGGATTTAAAACAAGATTCCCAATATGATTGAAAATATGATTTTGCCATTTTGTATTATTACTTTCAATACTAGCATTACCATTATTAATAAGTTCAAAATGTCATCAACTCTGAAAAGTGTTAAAGATGTTTTGTAACCTGAGGTATCAAATATTCTATCAAGATATAATTATTTATGTAAATCCATTAACCACTTCTTTCTTCTCATTACTAAGAAAATTTGATTATGTACTATAAGCCTAGGTAATAACCTAGCTAATAAACTCAATCTGTAAAAGCAGTAGGACCATGGCGGGATCATTTGCCTGTTGACTAACTATTTTGTAAATTTCTATGCTTATAGAAACAACAGTGCCTCCTCTCCCCAATAAGAGAAACCAGTTTCTTACAAAGAGTAAGGGTAAAGGCAGACTCATGACTGCTCAAGACACTCAGAGTAAATAGAAATATGGATGTGGTAACAACTGTCAGTCTTTTATGTATGATCAGAAAGTATATAAGGGTTAGAAAATCATTTAAAGAGTTACAGAATGTCATACTCTAGACTGGAAGCAACTACACAATCATTAACACACAACAACTGCTGTAAATTGCTGGCACAGGGTCCATACAAAACTGGCTCAATCCACAATCTGTCAGCAAAGTAGAAGGTGCTCACAATCCCACGTTCTTTACTTCTGGGCCAGTAGATGCATTTGATACTTCTTGGGGAAGAGGAATCATTGTCTTTAGTTGTGTAACTACTGCTGGGCCTACTCAGTTCCAAGGGATAACTTCAAACCCATGATCATGCAGACAGCTAGATTACAAAACAAAATTAGTAACCCGAGTGATAAATCACGGTACTGGAAACAAGAGAGTAACAGTTCCAAAAGACTAGTAAGAACTCCGCAGAAAATGAAAATAAGAGCAATTTCTCTTTTGCATTTTCACTCTTGGTTCTACTTGTGTCTCATACTGGCAATAAAGATTCAGAATCCTCAAAGTCATTCTTAATTTTCAGTCTGATATGTACAAATTTGGCCAACATACTCTAAATATCAGCTCCCTTATGAGGAAGTGCAAAGTACTTACTGTATTAACCTACAGTATCCATATGAAATACAATCTTTATTACATAATCAATCAGTGTGCATCATGATCAGTAATAAATTAAGGCCCTTTCTGAGACTATTGATGATCTGTCACTAAGAATCAGGTATTCAATTCTTGCTGAAACAAGTATGTTATGACCTCCTTTTGCAGTGATAAACAGCTTATAACAATTGAAAATTAAAGGATAATTAGCCACCAGAGGAGAGATGTAGCACAGGGATGAAAAGTGACATCCATGGAAATGAAATTTGCATGGGAGACATAATTATAAAGAGACAGTTCATCACCTCTCCAGCTTTCAGCTTTCCTAAGTTTCCTATGTTTCCTTGTGTAGGGTTGAGATCTCATGAGCCTTGGTGTACTCATTAGTATCATCTTTGATCAGGTCACAATTAAGCAGATTTTATGTACAAAGCTTCTACTATATAATAAATATATATTAGAATATCCATTTTGTAGCCTATCCACAATATCTGTGAGACCAACAGATTTAACTGTATTTTTCAGAGACTATATAAAATTTGTTGCTAAATTGCTAAAGTAATAAAATTTTCTTCAGGTACATTCTATGATTGTGAAGTAGATGATTAATGTAGTTGTTGAGTAAGCCATGAGTCGATCTTTCTGAGAAATAACAAAATTCAATGTATTATTTCATTTAGTTTTTGCTAGTAATTAATGTTTTTGGTGAACTCTGAAAATGATATTGAAGTACTTGAGTAAAAACAAGAAAAACCACAAATAAACAAAATAAATAAAGTTATATGTAGTAGTGATTTAATAAAACATTTAAAAAAATCATACTGTTTTCATAATGGGTAACTTCTTGTGTAACTTGTTTATTTTTTTTCTTTAAAGCAATGACTAATCCAGATGTTTCAATAGGTTCCTACTTCTTGTAAGTAGTTTTATATTATGCCATGTATAGTGATAATACTATGCTATTTTAGAACAAACTAGATGGCAAAAATAAATGCTAAATAAAGTACTTAGGAAAGCATGAGTGTATGATCTAGTAGTTTATACATTCATGACAAAGAAACATCATCTTCTACAAAGTGTTATGTGTAACAGACCTCTCTCCTACAGGAAGCTGGAGAGTATTTGTTCTAAAGTCAACTCAATCTTGATAAATACATTATTTCAATTGAACTTTTTCTATTGAATGTTTGCAATTTACTGTGCTTTCTCCAATCTTGAATTTATTGGATCATTTTATGTGCAATTTTTATGACAAATAAACAGGCTACAAGACTTTATAATTAAATATAAAGTAGCATATATATATATATATATATATATATATATATATATATATGTTTGACAGAAAAACACTTGAATAAAATACTTAGGACTTAGTGATCTAAGATTGTCAGCAACTCTTTTATATGAATCTCTCATATAGGAAAAGTTCAGTTAAATCAATTAATGATTACTTCTTTTGTCCTAGAGTAATCCCAAATCCCTATGTAGTTCTATTCTTGGGTAGACTTAAACAAGTAATGAGTAAACATGAGAAATATTCTAGTACCTTTTAATAAGACTGATCTAAAACAAAACTTAATTAACATCCCTTGATTTTTCTGCAACTCATGTTTTTACTTCATCAGTTAGTATTGATCAATAAACAAAGATATATCAGGCTGTTTTACTGCATAGCTGGACTATGAAAAATTCAAGAGAACATCACAAAAACTTTTAAAATAATATCATATTCTGTATGTCATTAAAATTAAGTTAGAAACATACTTGAGTAAGACTTCTGGGCCTAGCTATGAATAACAACCATCAGCTCTTGTTGAAAGTGAATATCCCTTTCTTTTTTTCTGTTCTGTGCAGAAAGGAAAGGCAAAATTTTATTTTCCTTTAGATTGAAATACTTCATACAAAATTTTCTATACATTTCCGCTGTCACAATTTAATATCTGTATTTGGACAAGAATATTAATTTCATGTGAATGGTACACATTATCAGAAATATTAGACTCATACCTCTATGTTATCACATTTCTAATCCTAGGAACCATTACTACACAATGTGAGATTAATAGGATGTGTGACTCTGTGTCTAAAGAATGAATATGAAGGTCATCCTGATGCACCCCTAAAAGCCCAGATATTTGTCAGGTCATTTCCAAAATTAAGTATGCCTCAAAATCACATTAAACATATGGTCCAAATCTATATTATTATCCAATTGACTTCTTGAATTATTATTATCCACATTTCCCAGATATCACAATACATGTTGTATAAATTTGTCTGCATGGTATAATTGTTATAGTATAACACAAGATCACTCTGTATTTTAGAAAAAAAAAATGAAGTTCCTAAAGCTAAATAATTTATCAACTCCCATTTTCTTATTTCTTTCTCTCTACTTACAATATTCTTTGTTGGATGAATAATTTTGAACTCAATCATTTGGTGTCTTATATTTTTTGTTCTTCTAGAATACCAAAATACAAAGGAATTTGTATTTTGTAATATTTGTAATATTGAGGAAAAGCATTGAAATGAATGTAAACAGTCCATTGTAATGCAATGATATTTGTCTTACTTTTTGACAATGTATCACGACAATTTATCAAGCTAAAAAAATCTACTGTTAATATATATTCAACACAACATTATTTCCAGATAATATATGTTAAAATACAATTTAAAGATATATAATGTTTGTAAATGCCCTAAACCCTCGTGTTAGCAATTATGATCATCAAGCCAGATGATAAATTGAACACACACATACGCATACACACAAACACGCAAAAGTAAAGACAAGCAACAATAAAGACATACTCTTTTTTCATGCATATGTTCTTCTTACTTTCCCTTGTTCTAATAAACAGCAGGTCACAAAAATCATGGAGAAGAAAGTGTTTATTTCTTGTTACAGCATTCAATACACATGAAAGGAAGTCAAGGAAGGAAATTCATGAAGTCACCTGGCAGCAGGAACTGAAGCAAAGACTGCAGAGGAAGGATGCTTACTGGCTTGCTCTCCATGGCCTGCCCATTCTGCTTTCTTTTACAGTCCTGGACCACCTGTCAATGCCTCCACTGAGAGTTGGCTGGGCTCTCCCAGATCGATCATTACTCACGAAAATGCCTTATAGATTTGCCTACAGGCAATGGAGTAGAAACAATTACTTATTCAAGATTCCTTCTTCTGAGACGACTCTAACATATCAAGCTGACAAAAGAAATAAAAACAAGCAAATAATAAAACCAAAAACCTAACCAGGTCAATGTGAATAAAACCTAAAATTATAAAACTAAAACTATAATGAAAAAAGACCTTGACTAAGAAGCCATTGATAAGGCACTGGAACTTGTTTCTACTGCATGTACTGGATTTTTGCGACCCTAGTCTATTTGGTTGCAAAGCTTCCTAGGTCTGGATGTGTGTATGTGTGTGTGTGTGGGGGGGGGGGTTGGACCTCCCACAGGGCAGGGTTCCCATGCCCACTCTTAAGGAGGGAGGAGGGTGACTGGGGGAGCAGAAGGGGAATGGGAGGAGGGAAGGAAGTGTAAATTTTTGAATGGAAAAAATTATTTCATTGCTGCATCAAAAAATAAAATAAAAACAAATAGTAACAAAAGTTCTCTATATATACAGAATATGTGAGAGGAAATTGACACCTGAAGATCAATTGAATGAACTAAGGGGTTATGTCATGTTGCAGTATTGAAGGTGGGCACTGTAGTTTGTTCATTCAGTTCAAGTTTATAATACATGTGATTGTGTTTACAGCCCTTCTTCATTTTTAAATTGACATACTTTAAAAGATGGAACTCTAAATGCAAATTTTTTTTTAATTTATTTTCAAGACAGGGTTTTTTTCCGTAGCTTTTTGGGTTCCTATCCTGGAACTAGCTCTTGTAGACCAGACTGACCTCAAACTCAACAGAGATCCACCTGCCTCTGTGTCCCAAGTGCTGGGATTAAAGGCGTGTGCCACCACTGCCCAGTTGAGAAATTGTATTCTTTTTTTTTAAATATA
>NW_026067949.1:37904288-37990552 GCF_014885135.2 Alexandromys fortis
TATCACCATAGAACCTTCATCTGGAGATGGATGGAGATAGAGACAGAGACCCACACTGGAGCACTGGACTGAGCTCCCAATGTCCCAAGGAGGAGCAGAAGGAGGGAAAATTTGAGCAAAGAAGTCAGGACCACGAGGGGTGCACCCACCCATGGAGACAGTGGGGCTGATCTATTGTGAGCTCACCAAGGCCAGCTGGACTACGACTGAGAAATTGTATTCTTTAAATACACTAGTAGGCATATTTGTTGTACACTTTCTTGATTGATAGTTAATGCAACAATGCCTTCATATTGTACACAATCCATTCGATTGTATTGGATAGGTGCACCTGGGCTCCTTGTAAAACATGGGTGAACGTAAGTCATCAAGCAAAGCAGAGAGCAGTTTTCTTCCATAATTTTCCCTACAAACTCCTGCACTGAGTTTCTGCCTTGGCATCCATGGATAGTGAATATATAATATAAAATAAATCCTTATTTTTTTGTTTTGTTTTGGATTGTTTTCTCAGCAGCAGAAAACAAACTAGAGGAGTAATGAAACTAAAAATTAAATTTACTGTAAAACTCACATAGACACACAGATTGAAAAGCCAAGTCAAAACAATATTGAAAAAGTACGCATTTGAAAAAACTTATATCATCAAACATCAGTACTTAGCATAAGCTACATTAATTTGAAAAGCCTTTTTTTGTAAGCTAATTTTATTGTCTTAAAGCCTGTATATAAACCTGAATAATTCCCTAGGATTTAAACTGTAAACATTAATCACTTCCTATAATAGTATTGCCTCATATAACTTTAGAAATGATGTAGAAACTTATTATTCCATTTTCACAATTTCTCCATCCCCACATCTTTTCCAACCTTACTATCATATATATTCTCCTTTTCTGCAAGCTATAAATACCACAATGCATTTTAATAGTTCTTGTACTCATTAATTTTTAGACCAAATGGACTATTTCAAAATACCGTCTTCATTTTACCCATTTCTATACTCTTTCTTTCTATACACTCAGGTATTTATTTGGTAACATATCCCGCCACTGCAGAAGTTTAGCATTTATAATAGCACATGAAGATTACAAATGGATTCTCTTACATTTTGTTTCAAAATCATTATGTCATTTTCATTTTTGAAAGATATTTTTTGCTGAGAGTTATTCCTTTTTCATATTAAAGATTCTACTTCTTATCAATCATCTTCCTCTTACCCTTAGGCACAGTGTAGTTTTCTGTCACTCTCCAACACAAGATTTTTTTCAGTTAAGTTTGAGAAATTGGCGTAGCATCAATTCCTTTACTGAATGAGTGATTGTTGATTGTGCTGGCTGACATCATCAAAATGAGACATCACCAGACCTCAGCTCTATAACACTTCACAGACCAAGGTGTGTGTATGTGTGTGTGTGTTTGTGTGTGTGTGTGTGCATGTGTGCATACTCTCAAATTATTTAGTCTCACCTTCTAGTAATTATTGAAATGTAAAATTGAGAACATATCCTTTGCCCTTTGAATAGTCATCAGTTGTCTCTGTCATGATTTTCTTCTGTCCTGCTGCAGGTCATCCTGGGCTCAAGTTTTCTTTCCTCAAAGGATTTTAGATTGCAAGATACTTGGATATTCTTTGAAAGCATCCCTCAAATTGTTTTGGTGGCTCTTTCTTCACAGATGTGAAGTTGTGTTATTTCTGCTGTGCTATACGCTAGCAGGAAGAGTCTCTGAATCAGTATGTTCCTTCTTATGAGCAAAAGAAGAATTGCCAGTAGGTCCTTCTGGATGCTTCATCCCCCGATTAGCTTGTGTACATTACGTTCTCATCTATGTTTTCTTGTATCCATAGCTCACCAATTTTTAGTATGTTGATAATTTTATGCTTGCTCAAACACAATTTTGGCATTTGTCTCCCATTTTATATTTCATATAAAAACTTTTTTTTAAATATTCGTTAGGCATTTGTCTGGATTCTGTTACCCTCTGTTAATTTGTATGTACTCAATGCACACTGTGAATATTTGAAATGTATTTTATTAACCAATATTTGAAACATGATTTAGTAATATATGACTGAAGGATTACAGATACATTTTACTAAATAGCGAAATATTATTTTACTGATCTTGGTTGAATCAAGGAGTCAAATGCTTGGCTAAGCATTTGTGAGACTGATATATCATATTTGCCTTCTATTTCCTCTCTCAAAATCTTCTTGCATATGTTTCCTTGCTCTCTTAAAAATTCATGGTTTCTTTTTCTTTAATTGTGATTGTATATATATATATATGTATTTATATTCAGATATATGCTAAACATTTTTTCTTGATAGTAATCTACATTTTATTTCTAAATGTTAAACTAAATTATTTACAAATACTTATTGTTATATAAAGAAATACTAATTTTTTGTTTCTTATTAACTTGTGCTTGTTATTAACTCCAGAATATAAGAATACATCCTGTTCACCAAAATGCAAACTGATAAATGACCTTTGACCATTATTTAATTATAATTACATAACAATTCTTTTATTCATATCCATTTAATCTAAAGAATAAAGGTCTGTAAGAAGGAAAAGTTGCTTAACATTTCCTTTGAGTCAAATTTTATATGCAAATTAAATGATCAAACTGAATAACATATATCAAAAAATAGTCAACCAGAAGAAAGGGGATATGTTTGAGCTTTCTGGAATATATGATATTACCCAGTGAGACAGAGTTCCACAGAAAAGCAAAGTTTTTGTCCCTTTGAGATAGAAAGAAAATTATATTTCAAGTTAAGCTGAGAGAAGAGAAGTCGTTATTCATACCTCTTTGTCAAACACTCGATAGGCTTTCAATACCATAATTGATGGTGATGATGATATGACAATCTCATGTGTTCCTCCCCTCAGTCCTTGACATTACAGCTTTTATTATGCTGCCTACATGGAACAAAGTAAACTACAGCGTCAGTCAATATAAACTGAACTTTCAAGAGGGAAAAAAGATGTCAGATTTCAAAACAATAATTCTTCCTTTCTTTTGGATTCCTCCTTTATTCAGAACCACTTTCAGTGACAGCTTTTCTCTTTATTATTTCTTCGCAGAAATCACCCCTGATTGCAATGAGTTCCATCTCCAATTTCTGTGACAGCAACTGAGAATTATGGCACAAGCATTTACCCTCTTGTTCACATCAAACTCTTTCTTCTGTTTTTGGAATTATTCAGAAGACAAGAACTCTGAGCAATGCAGGCTTAAGGGACAAAGGCAATTTCCAGTGATGTCAATGGTACTGACCTCTTGTTCTTGAAAGGAAGGCGTGACCCTTTACATTCTAGGGCCATGTGCAATACTGTCTTGAGAGAGAACAAGGCAAGGACTCAGAGATGGAAGGAATTTCAAAACTCCTATACATATTGAGATTTTATTCCACTGTGATTACATCATGTTCCAGGCAGGCAAACATATACAAAATTCTAATAAATTATAAAGCATGCATCTCTTTAATTGCTAAAATTCATAGTTTCTATTCCCTAATGAAAAAGAGTCTATTAGTTATATTAATATTTCATTTTAGTACAATTCAACACTGTTTGATATTGTTCTGTAAAAAAAAATATTACAATTTTTAGTTTGATAGAAATAACTGAAGTTTAGGAAAGAAATGACTATGCATCTCTGCTCCCAAGGCTTCATTTGGCCTCAGATGGACATATAACAGAACTGGGACTGGCTTTTACAATGACTGTATTACTGTCCAAGTATTTGTCAGAGATCTCTCATAGGAAACCTGAACAATAAAACAGAGACCTCAAAACATGATTTCTGTCCTGTGAATTTGCCCATATGGGATTTTTAAATAAAAAAGGAATGAAAAGTCAAAATAAGCAATTTTCTTTCAAATTTGAGCTTTCCAGCAAAATAATATTCTATATCTTTTGTGTTATCCAGGTTTTATCAATGATGATTCTTAGGTTTAATAGAAGATAACAATGATACAACTAATATCTGTACATTAAAATCTACTGATTCATGATGACAGTCTTATGGCATTTATATTTTGATATATATTTTGATATTGGCACATAGATAAATATGTGGTACTTATAAATATCCTGTGATATTTATATTATGTATATAAGAAGTCAAATTATATATCTCCACTTTATAGGAAAATGGCAGTTGTTAGCAACCAGAGACTCTAAACTGTCTGTATAATTATCTTATGATTCAGGGTATTATGACATAGGCATTTCAATACTTTTAAATAATAAGTTACTTTTTTTGTTTTTCAAGACAGGGTATCTCTGTAGCTTTGGAGGCTGTCCTGGAAATAACTCTTGTCTCTGCCTCCTGAGTACTGGGATTAAAGGCGTGCACCACCACCACCGTCCATAAATAATAATTTCTACAACTTATGTTATAAGTTGAAAAGACATATCTTTTATTGGTTTCTGACAGAAAATATTTTCAGAATTTCAAAATAAAAATTGCTCGTTAATGAAAGAACATAATTTATTTGTATTCATAATATGAAAACGAGATCTAATCTCACAGATAGAGTTAGTGATGATCCTCCTAGAAAAGAGTTAAAATATATTGAGTTTTATCTTCTTACATTATGAGAGAATAATAATTGTGTTATTTTCTGAAGTAAAAAAATTAAATGTTCAGAAATTTAAAACTGGAAAGCAATATTCTAGCCCCAGATAAAAACATGGGGAAATAGGGAAAAGAGAATATTTCAATAATCTAATACTGTTATCATCTATATTTACTAAGGTTCTTAAAATTGTCAGGGATAAAACAATTGAAAAAAAATATTTTTTTCAAAGGAGTGGGCTTGTCGGATATAAATTTTTGGGATATTAAAAACATTGAGTACAGTGATGTTATATCCTTCAACAATTCAAAGATCTCTGTCTGACATAGAACTGAGAGTCACTTGTGGAGATTCTAAACAATGCAAATTCTTATATTCTTCCCTTTCAATGTCACCAATGACCATATTTACACCAAGCAGTTTTTGTACCTAGACATAAACAAGTATTTTTTAATCTAAAAATTTAGATCAATAACATTCAATTTCAACATACCTTGAAGAATAAAACTTTCTAGAAGTATCAAAATAAAGATAATGCTATAAATACAAAAATGTGAATAAAAAGAACATATGTTATCATTAAGTGCCTACATATATTATTTGGAAAATCCCAAAGTACTCAAATTTGGCTACCGCATGAGACATATCTGTAAGCTTCTCACAGTGAGAAGCCTGGGCCAGATAGGGACCAGAATAGATTGAGGCTTTCATAACAATTCTACACAGTTCCTGCTAATTCAAGTCATTCAACTATTGTTACTTGAATTCTGTCAATTGCTCTATTAGCCATTTGTGAGGAATGGTTTGGCTCAAAGGGTGGAGTTGTATTGAACAGTACATCAAATAATCCTGCTATTCTCCCGAGACTGAATCATTGTTTCAGTTTTTATAGGGTCCCATGATGATTCCATCACACACACACACAGACAGCAGGAAGTAATTCTAAGAACACAATGCACACTTTCCCAATAGGAGGGGGTAGAGGTGTTTTGGTCTTCCTCAGGATTATGCATAATTGTCATCTTAAAGGGGGTTTGCTATAAGTTGTTATAGGGCAAGGGGATGAATAGAGGGGCTAGATATGATAGGATAAAGTATAGACTATTAAAACTGTTTGCAAACTAAGAAAGCAATTATCAGTTTTAAATAATTTACATCAGTATGGATTTTTGTACATTGATACAAATTTAAAGTTACTTTTGCTATGTGGTATATCTGTAAGAAGACACTGCTTCTTTGTCCTGGCTGCCAAGAACCAAAATAACTGCACAGAAACTACATTGACTAAAACACTGCTTGGCCCATTAGCTCTAGCTTCTTATTGGATAACTATTCACTGCTGGAGAGTGTGTAAACTAGATAACTGCTATGGATCTCGGTGTCATGTTTCCTCAGAAGCTAGAAATAGATCTCCTATATGATCCAACTTTAGCTCTCTTGGGAACATACCTAAAAGATGCTGTATTTTCACAGAGGTATTTGCCCTTCCATTTTTATTGCTGCTCTGCTCACAAGAGCTAGGAAATGGAAACAGCCTCAATGTCCATCAACTGAAGAATAGATAATGAGAGTGTGCTATTTTTTCATAACATATACTTTACAGTATATATTTGTTTTCTGAGTTTCTGTCCTGCCCAGTTCCCTCAGTCGTTAAGTCCCAAAGAAGTCACACAGAGGTCTACATTAATCATAAAGTAATTGGCCCATTAGCTCAGGCTTCTTAATAACTCCTAAAACATATTAGCCTATTATTAGCCATTATTCTTATCTGTGTTATCCATGTGGCTCAGTACCTTTTTCAGTGGGCAGGTCATATCTTGCTTCTTCTGTGTCATTGTCCTCTTCCTAGAATTATCTTGTTCTCATTGACCCACCTCTACTTCCAGGCTGATTGTCCCGCCTATACTTCCTGCCTGGCTACTGGCCAATCAGCGATTATTTAAAATATAATTGACAGAATACAGACTATGATCCTACACCATGGGGGAAGCTCAGCTGGGGAACCTGCATGGAACCAAACTAGGGCCTCTGAATGTAGGTGACAGATATGTGGCTTGATCTGATTGGAGGATACCTGGCAGTCAGAACGTGATTTAACTGGAGGTGAATAAACTGGCTTTTTGGAGGCCATTCTCTGTGGTGGAATGCCTTATTTAGCCTTTAGATGTGGAGAGAGGGGCTTCATCCTGACTTAACTTGATGTGTCAGACTTTGTTGACTGCCCAATGAGGCCTTACATCCTCTGAGGAGTGGATGGGAAGTAGGATTGGGGGAGGAGGTGGGGTACTGGAAAAGGGGAAGGAGGGGGAAATGGGGTTGGTATATAAACTGAAAAAGATTTTAAATAAATAAAAAGAGTAGTTTTGTAAGACAAACTGAACCTGATTGAGGAAAAATGAAACAAAAGGTGAAAATAAACCAAAACTCATTGCTGGATGGTTAGGGAGGTGAGGGTGGATGTGGGACAAGTTGGGGGATGAATGTGATCAATTACAGTATATGAAATTTTCTAAGAACTGACCTACAAAACCATGAAGAATTGCTTGAAATAGTTTTATCAGAAACAAAGTACATTTGAAGTTTATTTAACTGAGAATCCAGGTTATTAGAAGTATCTCTGATCAATCACCAGTGTTTCATGGCTACACTGAATTTACTCTCTGACACCCATCCATAACGAGATGGCACTGGTTCTTCCTGTGGACACAGTTCACAGATCACAAGATGTTTGTAAAGGAGAATTATAGGTAGTACCAATTCATGAGTTGCTAAAAGATAAAAGTATGGACATAAGGAAGAGACCCATGACAGACCTGCCCACTGACAGTGCAAACGCTATCCTCCATCCTCATATTATGGTGAAGAGCCATACATTTGAAATGTAATACTGCATGCTAGTTCAGCAAAATGCTTTTAATTCTATATTAAACAGTTATATAAAAATTGTTAAAATTTTTTGGGTTAATGGAGCCCTTTTGGTTTTGATTTTTAATCTTTCTTTGTTTTTCTATTTCAATTTGTTTTGATTTATTTTGTGTTTATTTTCATAAGCTTTCCCTTTACATAAAAGATACTGGTACATCTTTCTCTGCCTTTCAAAGGCAGCTTTATAGAGAAGCTTTTCAAGGGATCCAGTTTCTCAAACAGGTAATTTTAATAACCCAATTAGATTGTCTGAGTGCTTCACCATTACAATGATAGACAATATATAAACATCCAGGCTGTCACCTGAACACTCAGCATAGCCAAATTTGCATTTGAATAGTTGCCAGAATGTATTTTTTTGCTTTTGAATCCACAGTACCATGCATTCTTCTAGTCTTTTGTAAAAGAAAAATCTGCAGCAAAATTGTAGAAAGCGTTGTTAATTCATTTTTTAATGAATAACACCCTTTGGCATTCTCTTTGATAGTCATGGTTTGCTGGAATGAACAGTGTATACTTCTCTTTTTTTGGAGTGCTGCAGTCCTTTTCAAGTTTGAATATGCCTTGGGGGTAAAATAGAGGGTTATCCATTTGTACACAGGAGGAAAAGTACTTAGATGAATGCCAAAATAGAGGTATTGGGGTGCATAACAAATTTGCTTAGTAGAGATTAAGGGCTAAAGAGATTGTCCATAGAATAATATTTTAATAGCTTGTCAAGACAAAGGTGTTGCCCTTTCATATAATCATATAGTATGAATAAATAATTTAGGTAATGTTTTAGATAATGGAAATACTAATTTCTAAATTATGCTTTTTTCCTTTTAAAAATTTTCCATAGCCAATTTTAACATGCTTTAATAATTACATGTTTAATCAATATAAAGGACTAGTTATTGTGAAATAAAAACCGCACAAACAAAACAAATTCCAATAAATGATGATAGTCAAGCATAAAATCTCTAACTTAACTATTTCTGTCAGAGGAATCAAACAAGTGTCTAGCTATGATTAAGGGGATTGACGTCATAGTAGGAGACACTTAGTAAGTGAAATCATAACAAAATGGAGACCAATTTTGCATGCAGGGACATCTGAACTATTTTTCAAAGTAAGAATTGTTTGAATCGAGAATGCATTGCTGATTTGTGGCAGGTGGAAAGGGAAGGCAGTGGGGGAACAATAAAGGCAAAAATAATGATTTGGTAAATTCTGGGGAACAGAGAAGGAAGGCTAAGAAGGAGGCTTAGATGAGGGAAGAGAGATGGCAGTAGTTATGTCTGGAAAATATATGTCACTCAGAGGATTTATCTCCTTAAATTTGTCCTGGTAGAATTGCCCATATCTTCTGAAATACATAATAGGGAATCTGTGAACTTTTGACAAGTGACCTTCTGTGATGTTTCCTCTTTTCTATAATAGTGTTAGTCTGATGTTAAAAATTGATATCAATATAAACAAAAAGACGAGAATTACACAAAAGTGATAAGGTTCATAAGAGGATACACAAAATTTCTGTTTCCTTAAATGTTCAGTTTATGAAAAATGCAAGTTGTGAAATAAGTTTGCAAAGTTAATGTGGGAGTGATTTCTTTCTAATCTGTTGATATCATTTAAAGAAACTGCCTAGGCCAATTTGATAGGGCCACCCTTAGGTGGGTGGAGTAAACAGAACAGAATGCTGGGAGAAAGAAGCTGAGTCAGGCAGTTGCCATGATTCTCACACCTGACACAGCCGCAGGTTAAGATCTTCCCTGGTAAACTACCTCCTGGGCTACACAGATTATTAGAAATAGGTTAAATCAATATGTAAGAGCTAGCCAATAAGAGGCTAAAACTAATGGGCCACACAGTGTTTAAAAGAATACAGTTTCCGTGTGATTATTTCAGGTATAAAGCTAGCCATGCAGGCGGCCGGGTGCCAGAATTGTAGCTTGCTGCTCCTACTACAACACAAAGTTACACATTGAATGTATTTTCTTTATCTTTCCTGTTTCCTTTTTTGTTTTTTTCTTTTTCATTCTTTTTTAAAATTAGGAGTGTCTATTTAGGATGAGATAGCAACTTATTGATCCTTATATTTCATTTTGATTTTAAAGGTTCATGTATATGCTACTTAAATGATAAAGCCACTGTTAAAAATATTGATTTATGATTGAGTGTCTTTTTGGTATACACCCAGTGTTCAATCATATCACAAATACATGCATTTCTATGAACATTGAAGCATTATTTGTAATAGCTAGAACCTGGAAACAGTCTAGATGCCCCAGAACCAAAGAATGAATAAAGAAAATGTGGTACATTTACACAATGAACTACTACACAGCAGTAAAAAATAATGACATCTCAAAATTTGCAGGCAAGTGGATGAATCTAGAAAAAAAAAAAAAACTTGTAGAGTGAGGTAACCCAGATCAAGAAAAACAAATATAATATGTATTCACTCAAGAGTGGCTTTTAATCATAGCAAAGAAAAACCAGCCTACAGGCCACAACCCCAGAGAAACTTCTGCCCTCCCAAGCAGCA
Source organism: Alexandromys fortis (assembly GCF_014885135.2). Classification (NCBI taxonomy): domain Eukaryota; kingdom Metazoa; phylum Chordata; class Mammalia; order Rodentia; family Cricetidae; genus Alexandromys; species Alexandromys fortis. The sequence continues at coordinate 37,914,335 of NW_026067949.1, forward strand.
TTGGGTTTCCATGTGCACACAGCTACACCTGACTTTTTACATGGATAATTGAGCCCTGAACTCAGGTCCTTATGCTTGTTCAATGATAGCTCTTTCCAGTGAGCCAAGGTTACATCCTTTGGGTGTAATTATTTAAAACTGTTATTGTGGTTTTGTTTTATAACCACAGTAAGACAGCCCTTGAGCCTAACAAAGTAATCAGTCACATTGCCTCACCTTCTTATTCCCTACTAAGGTCTCTTCAGATTCTCTGATTCAATGTACTAAGATCTCAGATCTGCTGAGTCTTTAAAGGTTTCAGTTTGCAAACTGTTCTTTTAAAATCTAGAATTTGAAAATTTGTTATATTACTGTTTTGTTCTTAATCACCAATGTCTATTTGTCCAGAGGGCTCTATTTTTGCTATGATAATTTGTAGTAAACCTCTCTGACCTCAAAATGAAAAATGAAGGAATTTATTTAAATTTCCTAAATAAGTTGAAAAAATTGTTTTTTTCAATGCATCATTGTCTAAGCATAGAATTGGTTCATATTATGAAAATATATTTAATAGAAGGAACAGTTTTTTGAAAATTATATATTTACATAAGTAGTTCAAGATATAAATGAATATGTGTATACAAAAGAATGAAATTAGAAAGGCTCAACTTACCAAGAATGTATTATGACACTATGGGCCAAAGAAGTCTTTGTTAGTGCACAAGTGTGCTTGCGTTTGTGTGTGTGTATGTGTGTGTGTGTGTGTGAGAGAGAGAGAGAGAGAGCCATTTTCAAGTCTATTTCACACCAACTTGTCACTATGCTCTACAAAACAGAAGAATGAAATTGTAGGCTACATTTTCTAAATTCTTTTGCCAGCAGATATGATTGCTAGGTTAAATCAATAGAAAGCAACAGTAAGAGATTACAGGTTAGAAATAAAAAGGCAACCAGATCATTCTTCTTCATTTCTCTGACAGCTCACACTTTACACAAAAGTCCCAGGCAGGACTACACAGACCGACCCCAGCAGTTTCAGGACTACTTCCTTTTTGTGCAGGTGCCAGTGTTGTTACTTCAGTGTTCACTAACACATTTGCAATCACAGTGACTGCTACCTGGTGCTAATATATTGTCTCCAATTTGGATTCTTGCTTCTACTATCAGTGTGAAGCTGAGTTACCAACACTGTCTGAGTGTGTGATGTGGTATCTACAAAAAAAAATAAAAAACAAATTGGACCAAGGGCACATCGGTGGTGATAGAAATGGAGGATGTAATTTATGAAAGACAAAAGGTGCTCCCAAGTGTATAAGTGGGTGAGGGAGCTGTGAAAAAGACAGAAAGCCTTTCTGTCACCTAAGTTCATATTCTTCATAGGTCATTTATACAGTGCCAGCCTTCTCCTAGGTATATTACAGACTCTTCTCCAGGGAGAGATTATCAGGCTTTTAACTAGTTTTTGTTCCTCCATATATATTGAAGCTTATTTTTGCAAGCCCTTTCTTTCCTGACAGAGTTTCATTAACATCCTGACAAGTTTCTTTTGTTTTTAGCTGTTGATATTCATATCTAGGTAGAAGTTGGTTATCCAAGCAGCTTAAATTTTTCCCACAGATATTCTGTTCAATCACTTAAATGAATTGTTATTATTAAACAAGCATGCAAATGAACTCTTTAGCAAAGGACAAACAAAAATCCATACTTTTTTATTTTTTTTTGCTCTTTTTTCCTATTCTTCCTTTTATCTGTTTGTTTTCTCTTCTTATTTTCAAGAATCTTGTTTGGAAACAGTCGATTTTCAAAAATGTATCAGGAAACACTAGTTTTTTAAAATTATTAATATTGTTATAGTTATTATTATTATTATCATTATTATTTTGCATCCTGACCACAGTTTCCCTGCCCTCTCCTCCCAGTCCCTCTTTCTCAACTCTCTTCTGCTTCCCACCAATCCACCCCTCTTCAGGTTCTGTTTGGGAGGGCATCCCATGGATATCAACCAAACACACTATATCAAGTTGCAGTAAGACTAGAGTTCTCCTCTTGTATTGTGGTTGTACAAAGCAACCCAATATGAAAAATAGGATTCCAAAGGCTGACTAAAAAGTTAAAGACAGCCCCTGTTTCCACTGTTAGGAGTCCTAGAGAAAGATCAAACTATATAATTGTAATATATACAGCGGGCCTGGGTCAGTTCCATGAAGAATGCACCTAGGTTATTATTTCAGTATCTGTGAGCCCATATGAGCCCAGGCTAGTTGATTCTGTGACTTTTCTTGTAGTTCCCTTGACCCCTCTGTCTCTACAGTCTTTCCAACCCCTATACCTTAGGATTCCCTGAGTTCCACTTATTGTTTGGTTGTGGGTCTTTGTATTTAAGGAAGCATTAGATTTGATTAATTCTTTTTTAACCGCTAAATTGTAAAAGATTACATAGTTATTTTCAACACTTAATTCCTTTAATTCTAATGAGAAAAGTAGAGAACAAATAACCAAAAAGAAGCGAGTACATGCAGTAGGGATCAATCCTGGTACCACTGCCAGTGGCCCCTCAGTCTGCCCCAGCCATGCAACTGTCTACTACATTCAGAGGGACTAGTTTGGTTCTATACTGGTTTCTTCCCAGTCCTGCTGGAGTTGGTGAGCTCCCATTAGCTCAGAAAGACTGTTTCAGTGAGTGAACGAAATTTTTAACCTTTTTAATTTTGATTTCAAAAAATACCTTATAGTAACAAGTTTACTTAAAAGCAATATTGAACCTGAGAAAATTTTTCTTAAAAATTTAAATAGGCACTTATAAACACTTACAGAGTACATCATGGTAGCATGGATCTTATACACAGTGGACAATGATGAAATTAGAATAATTCATCTCAAATATGCATTATTTATTACATTGGAAACAGTCATAACTTTAAAGGAAAAATTTTAAAACAACTTACTACTAGAACATCAACTTTCCAAACGAGTGTTCACTTTCTACTTATGGTTAATTAAATATTTAATAAGTGTGTTCCTGATATTGACATAGACATGAATAACTGATAAAATAAATTTCAGAGTTATTGCAAAAGACTCTCAAATTTACTTCCTCAGAGGCATAGGCATTTTTGTATTTGTATGGAAACAGTTTGAAGAAATAAATGTCATTAAGTTCAGTGACAGTGTAATCTGCAAGAGAGATTTCATTAAAGTAAAATATTTGCAGTGTATTTGGTTCCCAAGATTTCCTTCTAACTTAAACAATCTAGGTGGAATCTTGAATATATACCAAAACCAATCAATAGAACTTATAACTGCAGAAGGAGTAAAATTATGTGGATGAAATGATATCTTTCAAATATGACAGTAACTAAAATGAAACTGCTTCATGCTATAGTAATGGAAGTTATTGTTCAGAGTTCCTAGCTTGCTTGTGGAAGCAATGAGAAAAGCTGCTTCTGCCGAAGGAGATATCCTTTTATATACAAGTGTGAGTAGGAGGCTTCTCTCCGGAGCAGAAACAAAGCTGGACTCTACCAAAGCCTTCTACCCATGCATACAATGACAGCTTATATGGACTCACTAACATTTTAAAACTGTACTGGGTATAATTTGTATTTAATCAATTAATTTAATTTTCACATGCTATGAATAAAATCCAATACCATACATATTCTAGGCAACTACTCTACAAATGATAGCTGCATACCCAGTCCTTGGTGTTTTGAGAAAGAATTTCACTATATAGTGTGAGCTGGCTTGAATATGCTATGACCTCAGGCTGGTCTCAAATTCATAATCCTTCTGTTTCATTTTCCCTCAAGTTATAATTATAGTTAAGTACCATTACGATCATTTTACACATATACTTACTTAATACTAATAAAAACTTTAAAAAAATAGTTAAGCAAATTGAATCATGTTTTATTAAAATGTCTTGAGTTCAACAATCTGCAGAGTACAAGGGTTATAATTTAAACTTAGCGTGTCTATATCAGCTAAAGTTGTTTAGATAACTACTACTCTGAAATGTATTTATGTTTCATTTCCTCTATAGGACATGAAGAGTTACTCGTGGATTTAGTGGGACAGGTTTCCCACGTGTATGTGTGGAATTGGAAGAAAATGACCTTAATAATAACTGAAGAAAACAGAAGATATCTGATGAGTGATATCAAAAAAAAGTAGTATTACCCAAAGGTTCTTTAATTTTGTGTTAAGAAAAATAACCTCTTTTGTAGAAGATTGCAACAATTTTTCTGGAGGACATTAATTTTATGGACTTTAGGCAAATACAGAAATACTTTCATATGTATATAAAGCCACACTAGATACATATGACCCAAGCCCAATGTTTAGGTTATATGTCACTGTGGTAGACTGCATAAATGTCTATAATTATGTTTATGTATAATTAAGCAATAGTTTCTATTAGAACATTTGGAGCAAGGCACTATTTTCACCTGTTGATAAGACAAGTATAAAAAAGCATGATTGAATCCAGTGGTGTTGGGTACACAATGGTAAAGGGGAGAGGAATAGTATTTTGAAAGTGGTAGCTGTGATAACGAAGGACTTGAGAGAGTTCAATCAGAGACAGACAGAGACACACAGACAGATATCTCATATTAGTAACTTAATTGTATACCTAAGGGCTCTTGAACAGAAAGAAATAACACTTAAAAGTAGTAGACAATGAGAAATAATTAAACTCAAGGCTGCAATCAATAAACTAGGAACAAGCAACAAACAAGAAACAGCAAACCTTCAAAAATACCACTGAGTTCATTTTGTGGTGGCCATCTACTGCTGGGCCGCGAGGCAGATCTTAAGAATAGTTTTTACACCGAGAGAGAATCCTTTGGAAAAAACTAATTTTTTTTTAAATTTGTGAACGGTTCTCAGGTGGAGGTAGTTTTGGGTTAAGGTGTGGGTTTATGTCTACTTCCACTGTCAGAACGGGGACCAAATCAGGTCCAGACTGGCGTTGGCCTTGTACATGCTGACAGTCTCTGGGAGTTCATATACAAATTTATTGACTACACTAAGTAATCTAATTCTTCCATTTTGTCTTCCATCCATGATTTTATTTTTGTATTTTTTTTTGTATTTTTCATCTTTATTTGTGGTTTTATGATTTTATACAAGATTTAACTTTGGTAAGGCTTTCCACTAAGGATTTTTTTTTTTTTTTTTTTTTGGCTCCTGAGTTTTCATCACAAGGATTTTCCCCAGCTTTTTTGCCCAGCAGTTCTATCTACCACTATTTTTAGTAAATACATATTTTTAAGTAGTGAATGGTCTTATTTCATTTGTCACTTCATTTTGGCTTTCATGTAGTATGTTTTGTCTTTATTTCCTTCTGTGAACACACTGATAATTATTCTTTTGAATTATTCGCCTGCTAGTCCCTTGAAGTTATTTTTACTTGCTTCCATTATTATGGGATGAATGATCCATGGAGGAGACCTGTTATCTTGACTTTTCATATTCTGTTTCCAAGCCAGGACTTGCACATCTGAAGTTACTTTGTTGGTTGACATTTTCTTTTTTTGAGTTTTTATTTTTTTTAAAATTCAGGCTCCCTGCTCTTCTTTCTGTGGCAGAGTATCCAGTGTTCATTGCAGGATGATCGAAAGGTCAAATCAGAACTATATTCCCCAATAGTTTAAATTCTACACTAGGGTGCCAGGTGCTTCTCACTATTCAGAAATGTTAGCTAGCATCCTTGATGTTTAAACTTATCCTGCTTAAAAATGGATTAAATGAACGTCATAAGTTCCCTATAGCTCTGGTGTTATTGTTTATAAAATTCCCATTCTTTACTGCAACCCGATGATAAGATCTATAGAGGTATTCAATAAAATAAGACAAGAATTTCAAGATTTGGTTTTTAAAAATAAATCTTAAAATTATATTCATTAAAATTGCAAATATAAAAATTTCATTATTGACCCATTTATTTATTTCCCATATTTATTCTGAAAAATGGGAGTCTGAACCCAAGGTAAATGTTTGTCTCTGCCCTCCAAAACCTGTGTTTTATTCAAGTGGATAAGGATTATAGGTAAATATACTTGCTTTAAATCAGTAACAGGGAGTGGAAGTGGGCATGATCACAGAATTTGTGGGTAAATTGTAAGTGAAGTGATTATGGAGCTAAAATGATTAAAACTTACAATAAATGTATTTAGAAAGAAATGGAAATTTACATTAACTTGATCTTCCAGATCCTAGTTAAGTGATTTATGACTTTCTCATCATTCATATAATAACATCTTCAATAACTCTATCATCATCTATCAGTCTAGGAAAGCATTATCAATGCCATCAGTTACCCTGCTTACTCTGTCCTTGGTGGTTTGAACAAGAAGTGTCCTCTTAGGCTCAGGCATTGAGCCTAATTGGTCCCAAGTTGATGGAGCTGTTAGGGAGTTGGTCGAGCCTTGCTGAAGGAAGCATATCACTGGCGTATGCTTTCAGAGTGGAGCCTTGCTCCACTTCCAGGTTACTAGTTATGTTTCCTGTTTTAGGTTAAGTTAAGACCCCTGTGCTTCCTTCTCCTGCCACTTTGCCTACCACCATGTCTCCTGGTTGCCACTTTGACTCCTCCTACCTCATGTTTTCTTCTTAACTCTCTATAATCATAGACAATTAAATTATTTCTTCATTAATTGTTGATAATAGTGTTTTATTATAAAAAAAACAGAAAATTAACTAATATACCTCCTTATGTGTACATTTTATTAATATATTTTGGGCTATTCCAAAAGATGCTTTGTATCTTTTCCTTTTTCATAAAATACCTTAGAATGTACTAATTTATCAACCATTTAAGGACAGTATAAACTGTGGTGATATTTTGTTTGTACCGTAACCATTAAAGCTTGCCTGAAGATCAGAGTGTGAAGCTAGCCACCAGTTAGCCATAGAAGCCAGGCAGTAATGACACACTCTTTTAATCCCAACACTTAGAAGACAGAGACAGACAGAGCTCTGAGATTTAATCAGTCTAAAAGACCAAACTAAGCCCTCTGAATGTAGATGACAGTATATGACTGGGGCAGACTGTGGGGCCACTGGCAGTGAGACCAGGATTTATCTCTACTGCTTGTTCTGGCTTTTTAGAACCCATTCTCTCTGGATGGATACCGCGTTCAGCCTAGATATCGTGGGGAGGGCCTTGGTCTTTCCTCAAAACAGTGTGCTAGACTTTGTTGGCTCCCTATGGGAAGCCTTAGCTTTTCTTAGGAGCGAATGGAGGGGGGGGGGGGGGGGGGGGGGGAGGGAAAGCAGGAGGAGAGGAGGGAGTGGGAAATAGATTTGGCATGTAAAATGAGAAAAGAAAAGTTTTTCTTAAAAAATAAAATAAAATAAAAAGAGAGAAACAGAGTCAAACAGTGGTGGGTGAAACCTTTAATCCCAGAACTAGGGAGTTGGAGATTGGAAGTGAATATGGCTGGGAGGAGAGAAGAATATATTCAGGAGGAGGCAAAATTTAGAATTCAGTCTGAGGTTTCATAGAGATAGCACTCAGTCTGAGGATTCCTGGTGACAGATCTTGCCCATTTGATCTGAGGTATCAGTAGATGTAAGGTCTCTCTAGTGACTGACTCCTTTGCTTCTCTGATTTTTCAGCATTTACCCCAGCATCTGACTCTGGTTTTTTATAATTAAGACCAATTAGAATTAGCACTACAATAAACTGTCCATTTGTAAACACCCACCTTCAAATGGTTCTATTATGCTCTCTGCCTTCTAAGTCAAGGTTATATCCTACTGTTCTACTTCTTTACTTTTGTTATTGATTAACGTTAAGCATGGTGTATATACATATGTATATCTACTGTATATCTATATAATATGTATATTAGATACCTAGACACGATACACACAGTCTTCTTCATCTTTAATCTGTCCATATTTTCCTAGATACCCCTCTCTTTTAAGCCTCCTATATCACCTTTTCATCTCTCAAGTTGATAGCATTTTTTCAATGCTTTTTATGCTACACACACATATGTATTTTTAGGTTATATTTACCTACTTAGGAATATCTATATATACAAATTATATATTGTACATTATATGTATGTGTCAATTATTAATTAAAAATAAGGTCATGAATTTGAAAAAAGAAAAGAAGGGTATGCAAGAAAGTGTTCATGGTGGAAAGAAAAGGGGAAATGATGTTATTATATTATAATATCAAACATATAAAGTAATTAAAAGGAATTAGTCACAGCAAGAGAACTTTAAAGCTACTTTTTGCTTTTTATACTCTCTAATATATTTTTATATTCTTTAATATAGAATATACACACAACAAATATTTCCTTACATTTTATGTATCTTTTAATTGCAAGTAATGCATTCTTATAGGAAAATATTTTGAGAACTTACAAGTAAATGCACTTGGTAGGGTGAGCAAGTGTTGTATGGATATTTAATTCAAATATAATTAATTTCAATTTAATTTACTTCTTTTCTGTTTCTTTTATTTCATAAACTCATTTGGATACATTTTCCAATTTCCTCTAGAAAAAAATTTATGGTTTCTCCTTTGGTATCTCAGAGGCAAGAAATATTTTGACATGGTAAAACAGAGAATAAATCCATATCTCATTGTATACACTTTAAATTTATCATAGAAGAAGAGGAGGAGGAGGAGGAAGATGAAGAGGAATAGGGGCAGGAGGAAGAAAAAGAAGGAGGAGCAGGAAAAGGAATAAACAGATTTTTTTTTCCATCTTACTGATTATCAAGTACATGCTGGAATTTGATTAGGAACTGGAATTTCTTCCTTTAGCCTTTCAATCCTTTCACCTCTTTGACTTAGCTTTCAAAACACACAAATAAAGAATAATTCAGAGAATCGAAAAGCTCTTCCATGAATGGCATGTTTCATATTCCGGAGCTTACTCTGTACTATGTCATGGCTAAGTTTGAAGCAAAATTCTAAGGGCATAATTTTTTGGTTCTTTCAAGGCTCCCTGCTGAAATCCCTCATTTGTAACTATCTAGAGGCTGCTGCTGGTTTCAGTAGTTCAATCCATACAGAAACTCTCCACTGAACTTTAAAAAAATGACCCTCAGGCTGACAATTGCTTTGAACAGTTGCATGCTGACACTGGCTTTGGAATTTCATAGCAACTGTCAGGGATCTACAGCAGACAGTTCCAATTAAACAATAAATTATACATAAGAAAGACATTAAAATAATTTCCCAGTGCCAAATGGCCTATGGAGACATAGAAACTATTAAATATCCGGAACATAGTTTCAAAATATTTTTAGATATATAAAAACATGTGTAAATACACATTTATAGTATCAGCTTAATTGTTCCTATGTATTACAGATATACAGTTAAATATATGTAGATGTATAGGTATATAGTATATATGTAATATATGTATATATTTAACATTTATATATATATAACATTTTAATAGAAAGACATTTTTAGTAATATTACCTGTTATTTGGAAAGCCTTTAGTGACCTGCCTACCTAGAAAGTATGCAGATACAGGGCTTAGATTCTAGAAGTTTAAATTTTAATATATTGTTTTTCTTTCTATATGCCAATGCCATCATCTGAGTACTATCATGTATTTCCAACAAGAAATCAAGCGTAGCCTTGGCAACTTTTGTATCGTCGTATATTGCTTTTCATACCCATGATCTTGAATCCTGCAGTCCAGCCACTGTCCATGTCTGAAGTCCCCATTCTCTTCCCTTCTTGCTCACAAGGCTGCATGTAGCTAATGGTATATCTCAACCACAGATTCTCCATATCCACCCTTTCATCACTACTTACAATATTTTATGGAAATTTATAATGTTCTTCCCTCAAATTATATATCACTTCTTAGATACCATCGAATATTAAAAGTTAGGTTTATTTATCTTTCATTGGAACATTTTGTATTTATATTGAGTGATTTTTGAAAATACTGTGTTGCATTTGAAACCACTCTGTTTCCACTGATTAATTTTTGCCCTTGGTTAAATGAAATGTGATGAAATATGCAAGTTTCCTTTATTTATGTATCCATTCAGGCACGTGCTCAAATTGCTGTACTTTCAGGTTTTCAGATGCTGCTGTATGATAAAAGCAGACTGTCCAGCATCTATGAAAGGCTTCTCTCAATGTTACTTTACTGCATTACGAAGATTAAATATTGGTCATTTTATTGTCACCTTCACAGAGTCTAACACCATCATCTAGTAGGACGGAGCCTCAGTTAAGCAAGTGCCTCCATCATATGGCTTGATGGCAAGCATGTGGGGAATTTTCTGGCTTTATAGTTGATTAGGAGGTATAGTCTACTGCGAGTATTGTCACTCCTGGCCATGTAGGTAGTCCCGGGTTGTATAAGAAAGCAAACCATGTAATCCCTGAAGAATGAGCCAATAAGCAGTATTCCTTCACGGTCCCTTCTTCAATTTCTGCCGTGTGAATTCTTTCCTTGAGTTCCTCCTCATCTGACTTCATTCCATGATGAACTGACTATACATTGTAAGCTTAAAATTACCCCTCCTTCCTGAGGTATTTTGGGTCACAATATTTATCACAGTGATAGAAATGAAATAAGGGGTAAGCAGAATTAGAAACAAAGATAATTCTCTTTTTTATTTAATTTATCATTAATATTAATAATATTATTATTATTGGTGTTTTAGACAGGGCTTCTCTGTGTAACAGCCCTAGCTATCCTGGAACTAGCTTTTGTAGATCAGGCTGGCCTCGAACTCACAGAGATCTTCCTGCCTCTGCCTTCTGAGTGCTGGGGTTAAAGGTGTGTGCTACCACCACCCCACTTAAGAAGTAAGATAATTTAAAATGAAATTAACAAAAGATGGAATGTAAATTGGAGTTACCCTGAAGCCTATAGAATCATGATGCTAATACTGTCTAGTTTTGAAAGACTCTATTTCTAAAGTGTATCAGTATTGCCATCCTTATTAATTGATTCATAATTTCTGACATTAGAGTTCTTTGTCCAGAAATTGGGAGATGGATATGTATGTAAGACTGCTGGGTATACAAGCATGAAGGCCTGAACTCAAGTACACATGTAAAAAACCTGAGTTTGTAATTGGTGATGATGCTTGTCACCAGCCTAACTAAAGGTCATTGAGAGACCTAGTAACAAGTGCAAAGGTAAACGGTGGCAGAGCAAGATGCCAATATTATGCTGTGGTCTCTGCATAAGTGTATGGGTGTGTGTGTGTACTTCTCCACACAGGTATGCACATAGTACGTGCATGCATACATGCACACACACACAGACACACAAGCACACACAGACACATACACATAGATTCTTTATTCTTATTAGGTAGTCAAAATGAAAGAGAAAAAGGTTTTGTTGAATAAAGAATCTGTATTTTTTTAACTTTTTTTGACTCTGGGGAAGTTAAAAATAACTTTTGCAATGTTTACTTCTTTAAAAATTAAGCAATTTATTATACCCAACTAAAATAAGTTGCATGAAACTAAAGTGAAGTAGCAGCTATCAGGGAGTAATATGCTCAAATTCAACTGATCTAGATGAAGTTTCCATCATCTAAACTCTCCCTCCTACTTCTGCCATTAAAGACTCAGCTGTTTATATACAGTGCAAAAATTCATGGGGGGAAGAGTCTGAAGATATTTTCATAATCCCTAAATATGAAGGACTCCTTTAGTTTTCCTTTGTTTACTGTCCTTCCAGTTTTAAAGAAAAAATCAGAAAGCTTTCACTTACAATAACCAATTTTTTATATGTTGGTTTAAATATGGTATATGATTGATGATCCAATTGCTAGGAAGCACAAAAGGGGATAATGTTAGTTGTTGGCCATATGTCAGGTTTCACTGGACTACTTTCACTTTTACAATGATTGACAACCCAAATGGATTTAGATTAAAACTTCAATTTAAATGACTGGAGATTTAACACGAAACTCCTATTCTCAACTAGAAAATAAAGCAAAGCAATATTTGAAGTAAAATCTGGAATTAAATTAAGAAATGGGAGGGGCAGATGATCAATTGCAGAGCATGAAGACTGCTTGGAAGAAAAGACACAAATAATTGTCATCTGATCGATATAAGAAACAAATTGAAGTTTTAGAAATTCTATCTCATAAGTGTGCAACATTGTGGAAAAACAGAGAAATTAATATAAATATTAAAATTAGTTCTTTACTATTTCAAAACCTTTTTCAGATTAAAATATTGATAATATTGAAGAAAAATAAAAAATGAAAATATATTTTATAGTTTTGTATATAACATGAAAAAATTTATAGGCACTAAATAATATAGAGTATACACCAATCAATGTACAGTCTTAGTTTAGTAGATGGTTATTTAATTGGGGCCACTTCTAAATTTTAGTAAATTTATAAGTAATACAACTATGAACTAATAAATTCTTTGTAAATAGTTCCTTTAAAAATTGTGATCTCAATTGTAAATGAGGGAGAAACTTTTGTAGTTTGATTTTTGTATTCAGATTGAGTATGTATATTAAGATGGGGGAACAAAACACATTTTTAGATTCAATGATATAAATATTAGAAAAAAGCTATTTTCTCTGAAGTGTAAAGGGCCTAGGAAGTATAATGGTCATGAAAGGAAAAACATCAACATCCTTTCTTTTGGCTTTCAGAGCAGGGAGGTGGACCAAACACAAGTCTGAAGGCAGAGATGAAGCACAGCCTTTGCTTGTAAAATTCCATTTTCTTGGAATAGAAACCATTGGAGCTCAAGAGTGGTCTAGATGCTTCAGTGGGGACTATAATTAGTTTCCAACAGAAAGGGATGCAAGACTTTGAAAAACACTAGGGATCTCAAACTTAGGTGGGGTATTGCTACTAAATCTTTTGGTATAAGACTATTAAAATACTCTTATGATGACCTAAGCAGGATTGAATGAATTTTTCAATGGGTATGTTACTATTGTGTGAATAAATCCATTGAAATGTGGAATTTTCAATAAAAAGGTGTTGTATAGAACAATTATTTTAAAATTGAAAAGTGATTCCAAGACTTAATATTAATCAACATTAATTAAAGCAGCATAGCACTTGTGAATAAATAGATAAAAATTTTGAGAAAGAGGACAGCATGCACAAAATGACCTTGAAAATATATTCACCTGACTAACTATAAAGGGGAAATATCATCTGGGGGAATTAATATATATATATATATATCTTATTATGTCATATCATATTATAAATGTATCATTGCAGTGCAGGCTGTTACAATGTAGTCAGTCAGCTGACTCAATATAGGAAAAATATCATCTGGCAAGATTATAATATAAATACATCATTGCCAACATCCTTTACCTTCTCCAAACATACCCTTCATGATATTTTTCAGATGTATACCCTCTATATTTCACTAATTTTTGCTGCTACCATATATGTATATATAATATCTTTTAAAAGAAATAATAGCCTATTAATCAAGTGGCACTGGAGCTTTGGATATCAAAAACTTGGCCAACAAACAGGAAAATATATGCACACAAAACATTTTAGCTAATTTAAAAACTTACTCTAATGGATCATAAACAAAAATGTGAAAGGGAAATAAAAAAGTTTGTGGAAAAGGGCTATTTGAAAACATGTTTAATATGGGTTTCAGCCTAGGTTGCTGAAACAAGACCTAAAGGATGACTCATAAATACATACAAGTAGACTTTCTTACTCTGTCCACTGAGAAGCTATGCATTCTGTAGCAACTAGTATAATTACTGGTGTGTCAATTCACACTTTTAACTTTATCACCTGGGAGGCAGAGAGAGGTGAATTTCCATGAGTTTGAAGGCAGCCTGATCTGATCTACATCTCAAGTCCAGGTTAGGTAGTGCAACATAGTGAGATCACATATTCTCTTTCTATCAAAAAAGGCACTTTCTTGAATTGATTCTAAAACAGCATCAAAAGAACCGTAATTATATTTTGATATCTTAGTAAGCTCTAATGCTCAAAAATAATGGAATGTTGAAGCAATGAAACTGCAAGAAACAGATGAATGATATGGAAATAGGGATAAACTGGCCTTCCACCTCATCTTTCTATGGATGAAGCAATTTGATAACCTACTTCCTTCTCAATCTCTTTACCTGGAATCCTCCGAATCCCAAATGTCTCTTGACTGTATTATGAAATATCACCAATATATGCACCTCAATGAGAACACCTACCTCATCTTTTTTTTTTTTTTTTTTTTTTTTACTGGATATTGATAGAGGTGCTCCAATGTGCACGGATCCTTGAACCATTTATGTTGTGAAATAAACAAGTAGGCAGGTGAGATTTCAGGTTATTTCATCATTTCAGGGCATTTTATCAATATTTCCACACCCGCTCAAACATGTAATTAGAGAAGACATGGCTTTTTTAGCATTAGATTTTTTTTTCCTGCTTGGTTGCTTTTGTGGAGTGGGTAGATGGCTACATACAAGGCTCCTTCGAAGTTGTCAGGTGACTTCAGTAAAGACTACCAGATTAGGAATACATTAGCAGTAAGGAGTCACACATCACTCTGAATCATTACTTGTCTCACTCATCGATTTAAAATATTCTGTATGTTAGTTTTGAGGCCCTAACCCCATTAGGGCTATCCCAATCTGAACTATAATGCTAAACCAGGAGAGCATTTAGAGTTGCTTCAGCTCTCCTAGGTGAAAGATGTTTCATTATTTATTCAAGTTTACCCCATGCTCTATAATGACGTATAGTTTGAATCAAATGTATTATCAATGAAAAACATAATGCTGATTTCCTCAGTTACTCCTCAAAGTATAAATATGGCTATTCAAAACTCAGTCTATCTCTGGTGTGGAAAGATTTTGTTTACCTGTATATATTAACTTTTGTTTGTTTGAAACCAGTCAATTCTCATTTTATTTTAGTCAATTTATTTATTATTTTACATCTGTAGACAGCTTACTCCCAGGTAATATCCTAAGATAACCCACTACTGGAGATGAAATAGCAATGAAATGACCACAACGGCTAACGCTAATTCCAAAGACTTTACCTCCACTACAGGACTACAGAGGCATTCAAGGAGGTCTGTATCTTGAGAGCTCTCTCCCCATTCTAATGAATCTATGTGTGTGCTAGTTTATTAGCCACTACCTGGAAGCCATTTTCTGTCTTTTTAGGGTAGTACTTTGCACTCCAGAAGACTTGTGCCTCCTGGAATTTGCTAGAATGAAATCTTAAATAATCTGAGGGAACTTGTTCCTTTTTCTTCATTTTATTTTCTTATTTTGTTTAGAAGTAATAATGAAATAACTTTCTAGAGAAATTAAAATAAAATTCCATTCTTAGAGAAAGAAAGTAGCTTAAAAACCAGCAAACAAATTTGAAAACTATGAAGTAGATACATGAACCCACTGATAGCGTTCTCAACGTTCAAAGCCAAACAACTTGATCAATAAAATGAAATAGTATGATATTATTGTTCAAAATTTGAAGAAAAATTTAAATATCTATACATAAATAAGTGATGGAATAGATAAATGGAATATAATGAAATTCATTCTGTACAGAAGAACCCTAAATGATTTATGTAGATATCCTATACTCACTCATGTTGATGAAACCTTATTACTCTTAAATAATGGCTCTAGCTAGTGATTTCCCTCCAATTGGAATATGGTATTGAAAAATATTAGTGTATATTTACAATGGTGAAACCTAATAACAATGTGGACCCTGGTAGGTGACTTATGTTTGCAGGCACAGGCCAGAGTCATAAGTTCTAAGTACCTTTGATGTGATCCAAATGGCACTTTACTCTGCAATGCTTCTCCATAAAACACAAACCACTAAGTCATTAGACATTTATCACAATAGCAGAACTGTAGCAAAGATATCGGTTCAAGATTCCTTACCTTTTTTACATTCACCAAAAACAAGGCTGAGGAAATGTCATGGTGAAGAGATTTCCAGGGAGCTAAGTTGATTAAATGCAATGTGATATCATAGAAAGAATTCTGAAAACAAAAAAGACATTAGGTACAAATTATAAAAATCTAGATACATTATGGGCAATTACACATCACTATTTCAACAACATAGAAAAATATATTAATGTAAAATATTCATGAGGCTGAGGTATCTGCATGGATATATATTACTTAAATTTTTCTAGAAGTCAAAAATATTGTAAAATAAATATATCTTACAAAATAGAAAAATCAAATATGATAGAATTATCTCTTTAAAATATCTAAGAGTATGCAAGAACTATCCGTTGGTAAGGGTGCTTTCTATCAGTGTTGATGTCCTGAGTTCAACTCTCTGGATCTATGTGGTAGAGTGAAGAACTGACTCCTGCCATTTGAAGTAAATTCTCCACATACACACTGTGACACCTGACCTTAAAGAGAGCACTCTGTTTGCTTAGTTGAATATAGAGTGAAAATGGGAACAATGGACAAAGAGCAGCTTTCCAATTAGGAAAATATTACATATCCCCAGCAGGGTGTCTGAGGAGTTTACAAGGGGAAGGAAGTTTGAGGAATGGTTCTTCACAATATTCATGCTGAAGGTTAATTTGAAAGATTTGTAAGTTTTGAGGTTTAGAATGGGAGGAAGTGTTTTTAACAGATTTGGATATAGCTCTAGTACATTGCCTTAGACAGCCTTGGAGAAGCTCTGGCCTCAGTCCTTACTGTTGAAAGGAACAGCTAATAGAAGAATGAGTCAGATATTATCTCAAGGTGGTTGCCAGGAGCAACTGAAGAAGGGAGGCAGTATTAAAGCATAAGATAAACTACTGGAAAGCAGGTTTGAAAAAGGAAATCAGTATGTGAAAACTGAAGGGAAATTACCACAGGCTTAAAAATAAATTTTGTTTTAAGAAGGGTTATAGGCCCATTTGCATGAACCAATTGGAGTCTTCTAAAATTGTGAACAAACTGAGGATTCAACAAAACAAAACAAAACAAAACACAGAATGACTCTGTGGGATTGTTTTCTTGCATAGGGCTCATTTGTTGAGAAGGAGTTAACAAGTGTGGTAACTAGATTTGAGTTAAGAACAAATGCTATTCACACAAAAAGCAAAGCAAAGCAATAGAGACAGAGGAACACAGTGAATGAGGGAAGAGCAGGATATGGGACTGTTTATGCACCGATTTTTGATAGGTAAGAGGTTGTCATTTGCCTATGAGGCTTTGGGATCAAAAGAATACCAATATTACAAGATAGTAGGGTAAATTTAGTAAGATTGGAGTACTACTCTCCCTGAACTTTAGTGAGCTCCGGTTTAAGAGAAAATGATTGTGTATTTGCAGAAAAAAAAATGCAGCCCCATAGTGTAGACTAGAGATTTTGAGCAAGTAGATTCCAAAAAGGCTATCAATTGTTTTGTGAAAGGATGATGGGAGAGGGAATCAAAGGACTTGAGTGATCATGCAAGTAGTGATTTTCCTGACAGATGAGGGGTCAGATGTGAAACTCGATTATTATAACAAACTAACAAGCAGAAAAAGCTATGGGAATGTACGTTGGTAATTGTTGTTCTGTTGAAGAATTGTTTTATGAAAGAATTGTTACAATAAATACAATAAACATCAGAAGTGAGAGCTCAGCCATGGAACACACCATTGTAGTGTAAATAGATCCATTTAAAACTCTGAAAGGTTGATTTGAGGCCAACTCCAAAGAACACAATGTTTGCTATAGAGGTATATTATTTGTGTTTTAATAAACAAATTTTCGCTAAAGACCACAAAAGCAAAGCAATCAGTCTTTGACTCTTACCTCAATCTCACCTCAATTGCCATCCAAAAATAGTGATCCTGCCTCCAGGAAACTTCAGAATAAGACTGTGTCTGTGAGCTTTCTCCTCCCATTTTTTTATATTGCACTCTAGGGCTTGGATTAAAAGCATGTACCAATTGGATTAAAAGCATTCACTGCCTAGTTTCTATGGCAAATTAGTGTGGCTACTATGATTAAAGCTGTGTGCCACCACTGCCTAATCTGTGAGACTGATCAGTGTGGCTGTTTTACTCTCTGAACTCCAGGCAAGCTTTATGTATTGAAATACAAGTGAAATACCACTACAGCTTGCTATCGTAAAATTGATGGGAAACCATAGGTCCCGAGAGGTAGGAGGTTGGTAAAATAAATTGGCATAGAATTAAACTCTTTCTACATTTGAGTTTTGCAAGCACTACTCTTAACATTAGAAAAACGTTTCCAGTGAGATGTGATGAATGCAGAACTCATGACGCCAGAAGGAGAATAAGCGACAGATGGATGCTAAACAAGACAATTGTCCATCTCCTCTAAGGTTTCTGGAGCATTGGAGATAAGAAAGTAGAAAGAAGGTAGAGTCAGATATTCAAGCAAGACCTGATAGATCAAGAAAACAGCAGAGGAAAGACCAGCTGACCCTCTCTTCACGCTTCCCAGATGGAGAAAGACATGATTTTCTCTAAGGCCCTCCCTACATTTCCCTTTTTGTCTAAATAAGCAGGAAAGCATTTTAACTCTAACACAGAAATTATATACTATAAGAATAATTACCAGGTAAGAATTATATTCTCAATATTCATCCATTTATATTTGGCAAATTCAGAGAAACTACTCTGTTATTTATCCTATCTTGGTGAGTTCAAAGTTTCATACCGAAACCACTTTCTCCTATAACTTGTATTACCAAACTAAAAATAACTCTTAGAACTTGAAACATTTTCTTACATAAACAACTTAAGTTTTTATGTCTCTCAATCTTATAAAATTTATAACTCATTTGTATTTTTTTCTGGATTTGGTAACAATGAAAACAGTATAATTTTCTAGTCTTCATCTCCATCAAATATCTGAGTAGGACATACTATTACCTGAGTAAACATGAAGTACATAGAAAATAATTTTCAAAATTATAGAAATGACAGAGTCATCAGGCTGCATGGATAGTCACCAAAGTTCCTCTGCAACATTGGGGCATCCATATTTGGCATACTGGCCTAGAATGTATGACAAACAGCTCTGTGAAGCAGGATTTTTGAAGGACTCCTCCATTGTCTTGGCAAAGTTTGGCAGTCACCTTCTTCTGTGTACACTTTATCCAATGTGGACAGCATAGTGTCAGCAGTTGGGGCAATGACAGTTTCTTGTCCAGTGGCTAACTTTGCCACAAATGAAAACAAAACTACATATGGAAGTTTTTCATTGCCCATCATCATCTCTGAAGTAGATTGGTGATAACAAAAGCAGATACTCCTCAATGTCATGAAAAGCTTTATGTTATTAAAGCATCTTAAATGCCATATTTTGTAGATGTCTGAAGTCCATCTACCTATATAACATATACCTTCCTTTGACATTTAAAGCATAACTACCTAACATGACTACAAGTTTGATTGTTATAGATGATTAACTACTAAACTGCATTGATTAATTATCCTATATACTTCAGAATAATAGGTTACAAGGACTAGACCTTTACATTACAGTTTCAAATGAGCTGTATAGGTAGAATACCCCAAACAAGAATAGAAGTACATATACAGTATATTGTAGTGAAAATAACCTTAACTTGGTATCAATGTATAAAATTTGTTTTTCTGTAAAGACAAATTCTCTTCCCCAATGTAACTCATATGCTGGTTTCCATTCTGAGGTCAACACATTGAAAATATAAAGGCCAATTCAATTAATCAGATGTTTTTATAATACAATGTTTCTTACAAAGCTGTCACTCGTTTCTCATCATCATTTAAAAAATTAAAGTTAATAAAATGTTGTATAATCAATATCTGGGGGTCTTTATTACCCCTTTCTGTTTATTAAGTATATCTTTAAATGTGTGGTTAACCTTTCTATAACTACATGTCTATAGGATTGTTTGATATATTTGTAATATACTTTAAATTGTAATATTAAAAATTGTTTCATATTACTAAATATATTTGCGGAGGCATTGTCAGTCAAATTTTTATAGTTATTCCAACAATGGCTATAACTTCTAATAAATGTGTAATTATAGAATCACTTTGAAAGCTATAGGGTTTTTTTTGAAAATATATGAAAAAATTAAGGCAAAAAACTAGAATGCTATAAAATTGACAATAATTTTATAATTTTCAGCTTATGTAAAACTGTAGTTAATACCTCCATATATTAGGATAGTGTCATTATTGTTAAAATTCACTAAATAGTATTATAAGTTACCTATATTGAACAATAGGCACAAATAGAACTTATGTGCAATAATGGTAATATCCTTTCTCATTTCTATTACCAGAACTAATATATATGTATAATATATATATATATACATATATATATTTAAACTACTATATATTTAAACATATATTTAAAGTCTTTGAGAATTTAATACAACATATTTTGATATTTATCACCTTCCACCAACTACTAATAGATTTACCACCCATTTGATAACTACCTAAACTGATGTCAAAATTTTCACAGTATTTGAATACATACACAAATTAACAAGACCTATATGTTCTATGGTGTGTGACTATTTACTGGAACGTTTTATACCTCCTTGAGGTCATATGTTTAAAGCAAACTGTTTCTTTGTCTTTGTGACTTCCAATTATCAATAGCTTCTTAGATAGGGGTGAGATATTTGTAAACATATCCACCCTTGATTCTGGGATTTTGTCTCACTTGGTCTTTCATATGCTTTCAGACAATCATAATCTCCTTAAATTCATATCTGGAATTGTTCTGCACATTTTGGAAAATTGTATTTTTTATGATGTCATTCACCTCCTCTGTTCTTTCAACCCTTTTTACTGCAATTGTTCTGATCTATGTTGTAGTGATAAATCATTTGTATTTTAATAAATGAATCTTCTTCTGAAGATCAAGGGGTAAATTGCTGCCCTAGTCAACCTAAAGACCAGGTAGTGGTGACACACACCTTTAATCCCAATAACCACACTAATTTGCCCTAGAAACTGAACAGTAGTGATGCACACCTTTAATCCTAGTACTAGAGATGAAAATTAAATGGGAGGAGACAGCTCTTAGTCTCATCTTGAGGATTCCTGGAGGCAGGATCCTCATTGTGAACTGAGGTAGAGATAAGAGTCAGGGCTGTTTTGCTTAACTGACCTTCAAGTTTAAACCCCATATCTTCTCAGGGTTTTTATAATCGTACTTCATTTTGAGAAGAAGCACAGATAGAACCATTTTTTAAATGTAACTTCACCTCTGCCCCCAAGATACAACACTTTAAAATATAACTAATTAATAGTTACGTGCTCTATAATAAGCTTTATAAAAAGTGCACCTGGGAAAATATACAATCAACATCTTGCCATTTCTGTTGGATGATTTTGCGGTTGTTTTGTTTTATTGCTGCTACATAGCCTAGATTGATCTTCCTGCCTCAGTTTCCACAGGGCTGAGATTTTAGAAATGGAATTATAACTATGTGAACTACTCTGGAACATTAACTGTTTTTTTATTTAGAGAAAATTCAAGAAATTGTATTGAAATGTTTAGAGACAAGCTGAATATATTCAAGCGATTTCATTTTAAAGGCTATAAATGTAAATATAAATATAAAAACAGTTCAATCATACTCTTATTATGTATTACCAGAGGGGTTATTTTCTGGTGATTTTTGGATAGAACCTTCTGCATCTCTCATTCTTGTTAATTCTAGGCCACTAAAGGCAATGCATAACGCCTTTATTTCCTGACCCAAGAAGCTGGACCCCAGTCTGACATATCCCAGTGTGTCAACAGAGGTGTGAATTGAATTTACCTCAGATGCAGTAATAAGACAAAAAAAATTGAAGAAAAGCTCATGAGAGTCCCACATTTTATATCACATGCTAATAAAAGACCTGATAGAAACTTCAAATATCTAGCTAAGAAAATAAATGAAATAACCACTGCTTTGTTTTCATAGGTTATCTCTCTACGGTCATGGTTCACAGGGCCACAATGATAAGTTTCAATTTAAAATGCTGGCAATGTGCTTAAAATACATACGTATTTTGATTATTTTAACCACACTTCCAAATATATTCATATTATGTATGGCAGTTACTCCATCGAAAGTATAAATATGACTGGAATTGCTTATAGAAATTTTAAGATATCATAAGCCTTTCAAAACAAACGAAGGTCAGGGACTTCCAGTTTATAAATGGAAAATAAGTGAGGTTTTGAGAATTGCATAGGCTTTTTCTGTGTACTTAGATTAACACCTACATCAGAAAAAGTTTCTCTGTGCTTAGAGTGTATATCTAGCTATCATTTTGGAAATTTTGCATATGGAACATTTAGTATCAAACTGACACCGTATTTAAGATTACATATAGGCTTGTTTTAACAGGTAAGGGAGATGCAGAGTTGAGAGACTGTAAAATTCAGTATTCTTACACTGCAGATATATAACTCTAAAAATCACTTATTTATCAATTTATTCTGAATTTAAGCTGTCCATAGACACTAAGGACTTTACTAAGGACTAGCCTTTTATCATCTGCCACAAAGTACTTAGTCAACACTATCCATAATGTGGGCCATATCCAGCCAATGCAGTAAAAATAACAAATGTCATTTGACAAGCTTAAAAATTTTCTTTTCAGAATGTTTTCCTGAAGGTATATCATGAAGCAATATAAAAAAATTATAAATATTTCTATTTTTGATAATCTCGTAGATTTTTCCAACAGCAGTTTTCTTTTTATTAGAATGACCAAGTGTTTTTCTTTATAAAACTCTAAGCAATGATTATTAATGTTTTTGCTAGTTTAAATGTTATAAATATTGGGATTTATCTCATTGAAAGTATAAAGAATCATTACTTTTTAAAATGAAGAATAGCATATGCATCTTCTGAATTTTTAACAAGATGAAAGATTAAATAAAGTAGCTTAAAACTTAGATAAAATGCATTATATGTAAAATGTTAGTTATTTAATATATTTTGATAAGTTATTATGATAGCTATTTTAATATATTCTGTACATTTCTTTTTCTATTTGAGTTAGAGCTATTTGTTCATGTTGTCAAGGCACTATTAAAAGGTAAAGTTGGGGTTATATTGAAAAACATTTCATGTGTGATTGGTATCACTATTTTCTGGACAGACTTTAAAGTACAACTGTGTGTGTTTGCTACACCCTGCACTATCGGAGTTTATAATATCCTTTTCTAGAAGTTAAGGAAGAGGCTTTGAGATCCAGATTGCAACCAGTACAAATATTCATGGAATTGTATACCAAGACTCTTGCAACAGGAGAAAGCATAAAACTGAGAAATATCTTCTTTCATTATCCTAGGATCAAAATAAGGACATTATTTTGTATTGTTGTAATATGCTTTCAATACTCGATGTTCTTATAGAGAAAAATGACTTGCTGTGGCAATAACCCATGAATGTGGCATAAGACAATTTAAAGCCAGGTGGCTCATCTCATAATGCAATGATCTGAGAAGTTTATTTCATCGTTTTAATCTAGATTTTCTATGTAATCTATTTCTCTTCAATGTTATTTTATTCATTATAATATCCCATCAGTTTCACACAAACACACACACATAAATAAACAACATAACCATTTTGCTGACAATTAATCAAAACTCCTGCTTAAAGACATTACTATGTCACTGCTTTCAAAAAATATCTGAAGGATATATTTCCCCTTTGAGATACAAGTATATATAAAACTGTTATATGTAAAGTAATCATATTTATCTAATTTGAAAGTTTGTTTTGATAATTAGGTTACTGACATGTCAATATATTTGAAAACATTGAAAGATAGTTGTAAGCATAGGAAGTTTGCAGCCACTCATATCAAAACTTGATGCAATATTTACAATATTTTGAAATGGGATTTACAAACATATGTATATGTGTATATATACCTATACATATATACATATATGTAAGGATTTTAGTTCTTTATTTTTGAAAATGCAAATACTTTACCTATAATACCAGATATTACAATTTTTATATGTTTACAGATTGAAATTACAAATGTAGAAATTTTTATAGTTATGGATCTTACTGTGATACTACAGTTAATGAATTTTGGAAAGAACTCTTTAAATTAAAAATTGGTCCAGTCCTTAGACAAATTATTTCTGGAGAATTGTGCCTACCTAGTCTGACCCTTGTATTAGTTCTTTGGTTCCTGAGGAATGTAAGTGGTTTTGTCTCTGGATAAATTTCCCTTCTAGATATCCAGAACACTTAAAAGAAGACAGTGTGTTTGGGTCTTTAGCTGAGATCAGGTTGTTTGAAGGTTCTCATGCTTGATTATTAATGAATATTTTATGTATGGCAGGATTCATTGTGCTATTTAGTTTCATTCATTATAGAGTTGATTTGGAAAAAAAGAATCAGGAACATGCCATATGATAGTTGTGTAACACTTCACCATTAACTATGTTTCTACTCCTGCCAGTATTGAAAATAATGTCAGAAATGATCAGTCCACTTTATAGAAGATCACAGCTGACAGACAGATCAAAAGCCCTAAAATTTTATGTTCCCTTATTGTACTTCTATTGTATAATAGTTATCCATGATCATCTAAAATATCATTGATGTGGTCTACAAATGAATACTCTAATGTATATCAAACGATGTCTGTATCACCAGTGGAATTAGCTTGATTATGGGTCCCTAGATGAGATCTTAATATTACCTCATATTATTAAGGCTTTACTCAATACTAAACCAAAGAGATTCAGGAATGTCTGTGCTCCTACCAGCACAATATTATAAAGTATGAGCATTTTGTGTTAGTTTTAAATTGCAGTGAAACTCTTCTGTGTGTGTTGTGTAACTAGACAAAGTTTATCAATCAGTCATTAAAAGAAATAATTTTTAAAAGACTCCTGAGGAATATATATATATAGTTTGTGAATTTGTCAACTGAGGACCTAATCTCACTTCAGTTAATTTCATTTGGAAAAAGATATTTTTGTATTTCATATACATCTATACAACATATAATATGTGTAACATATACAAATATGTTAATTAAAAAGAAAATACAAAGCAAACAAATTCCTTAAAATTAATCTTTTTAAAAGTGTGCATTGTATTCATGTTGACATGTTTATGAATGAAATATTTCTCATCAATATATGTTCCAAAGCTCCATCTTGAATGTTGGATAAGTTATAGGATAACAGATACATTTGAACTTCAGAAAAAAAAATTAAGTATTATTTTATTATAGCTCCATATATTGTTAGAGGATGTGGTGGTTTGAAATAAAACTGTCCCCAAGAAGTCCATTTAGGCCCTATTAGGAGGTGTGGTCTGGTTAGAGTAGGTGAAGTCTTCTTGGAGGAAGTATGTCACTGTAGAGGCAGATTTAGGTCTCATGTATGCTCAAACCATGTCCAGTGAGGGAGTCTACTTCCTCTTGCCCTTGAGTCAAGATGTAAGAACTCTCAGTTCCTTCTGCAGCTCTGTGCTTGCTGCCGTACTCCCAGCCACCATGCTTTGGGCCATAATGACGATAGACTAAACCTCTGAACTGTAAGTAAGCCACCTCATGTAATTTTTTTTTTTTTTTTGTATAGTAGGTACTGTGGTCATGGTCTCTCTTCAGAGCAATAGAGACATAACTAACACAGAAATATGTATTGTATATCTAACATACAAATTTAAATGAGTATCACATATTTTGCTATATGAAAGACTTAAAAATACTTTTAAACTGTATAGATAAAAAGCTTGCTTTAACACCTGCAAATATTTATTCTTGCCCTAATTCTACATGCGTGTCGTACACAATACCTTTCCCCATTTCAACCTTCTATGGGCATTTTTTTGGTTTAAGAGTTGTTTTACTTCATAAGTCATGGAAACACCAGAAATAAATCTGACTCTTGGGCACAAAGGTTAACTACAGAGGACTGCTTTTCAATTTATGTCTTCTTTCTATCCTGCTTGTGGCATCTCAGCTCCTCTGCTGTTAGTATTAGCTGAATTAATTACAGGAGTTGGTGTTCTACTTTACCTTTCAGGTTTTCTTGACCAGATTTCTGAGTCTAAGAAATGAAGAAAGGATGTGATCAAAATTAATGCTGTACATATAATAAATTTTCAAAGAATGATTATAATTGTTACATTAAAAAAAAGACAGGGTACATATAGGCATCCTCCTGAATATTAACCTTCATTAGGCGATGAAAGGAGACAGAAACAGAGACCCACATTGGAGCACCGGACTGAAATCTCAAGGTCCAAATCAGGAGCAGGAGAGAGAGCACGAGCAAGGAACTCAGGACCGCGAGGGGGGCACCCACACACTGAGACAATGGGGATGTTCTATCGGGAACTCACCAAGGCCAGCTGGCCTGGGTCTGAAAAAGCCTGGGTTAAATCCGGTCTCACTGAACATAGCGGACAATGAGGACTACTGAGACCTCAAGAACAATGGCAATGGGTTTTTGATCCTACTGCACCTATTGGCTTTGTGGGAGCCTAGGCAGTTTGGATGCTCACCTTACTAGACCTGGATGGAGGTGGGTGGTCCTTGGACTTCCCACAGGGCAGGGAACCCTGATTGCTCTTTGGGCTGACGAGGGAGAGGGACTTGATTGGGGGGGGGGGAGGCGGCGGTGGGGAAGAGACAGAAATCTTTAATAAAAAAAAAAAAGACAGGGTATGAAGAAATAGCCTTAAAAAGAAATCTTGTCCACTAGGATTTAGAAAGGGTAAACTCATTATCTTAATACCATTAAATATGCATAAAACTTGTAGAATCCATAGCATGTCTCAGTAGTCATTTATGACATTCCTTCACATCGTCACATCATTGCTGTCTCCTTCAAATAAATAGCTTGGGAGAATTAACAAGGACTGTGAAGAGAGCAAAATCCTGGAGGGAAAGGTAAAATAAATAGGGATTAGTGGATGTAACAAAAGGGAGGTTGCAGAAGTGCCCGTGAGTTCTAAGAACTTGAAAAGTTTGAAACTGTATTTGAAGTTTGAAATTTTACTGGATGAACCATGCTCCTGTTATTGAAAAGCTTAGAGAGAGCAATAGCAATACCACTCTGGTGTGCCTTAATTAAATGTTAGGACTTGTTCTAGACCATCTTAGAAAGTTTTCTTTCTTTTTTTTTTTTTTCACCTCATGTATTAATTTATTTGTTACTGCAGCAGGATACCAGGCAAGACACAATTTGAAGGAAAAAGAGCTTATATTGGCTCACAGTATAAGGAGATCATTTCATTATTGGATGGAAGGAGCCATGAAAGCAGGTGGGAAATATATGGTGGTAATAACAGAGGCCAGCTGATCTCATAACACTTGCATTCAGGAAGCAGAGAATGGGTCAAATAGCATCCCAAACACTACCACAACTGGGTACCAAGTACTCAAGCACATGAGCCTTTTGTGGAATATTTCACACTCAAGTCACATTTGATCCTGTCCTCAATAGGCTCTAAATGTGGCAAAATACAAGTTGCATCAGACTCTCTGGTCCCTCCTTTCCCTTGACCAATTCTCTCATGTCTTACCCAGCACATCATCTTCCTAACACCATGCTCTCTTCTTTATAAAACATATTTTATATATGCCCCTCTGCATTCCTTAATGTGACTCGTATGCATGTACAAGCATGTTTGGACATCTACTGGAACATGGAGAACCTACCTGCATTCACCTCCCCAGAGAAACACGACTTTCCCTCCTGCAGCTGCCAATGGTTCCTCAGTCAGAGGAGGCGCTCATGTATCTTTCCCCATATGCTGTGGAATTTCCCGCACAAAGTCAAAAGAACTGACTCAATGCTAATTTGTGGACCTTTTGTTAAATATTGCTCTAGTTGATTACTTAGCTCTGATTCCTTCTTTGAAGGCATTCACTGAGGTAGTCTTAGCTCCGGAATTTCAGTCATTATCCCACAGTCTTCCATCAAAACCTGCATTAACGTAAATCCACCAAAAAGCAGCTATTCTAATGATAAATGTCTTCCCCTTAGAAATTTATGTTTTCTTCCACTAAGTAATTTATACAATTAAACAGGCGCAAATGGGTTTTATATACAAAAGGGTTCTCATTAACCCAGTATCAAAGGGAAAACCCTGCATAACAGAATTATTAGTTGTCATAGAGATATATATGGAATCTCTGTGTATGACTGATTGGTCGAATTTAGAGAAAATTATGATAACCTCTATAAATAGAAATGGCATGAAATACAAATATATTTTCACATTCAAGGTCTGTCATCTCATACTTCCCGTGTTGTAATTTAATAAGTTTTTCATTGTTTGGTATTCATCTGTCTGTATGAAATATGAAAATTTTATATTCCTTTGAAAGTAACAATACCCTACAAAAGATTGATTCTAATAATTAAAATAAACACACAAATAAATTATGAATAAAAACAGGGAAAATTGCATTTCTCATACATGTGAATAAAATGATTAATTCCTCAGTCAAACTCACTTAGCTACCTTTAATCATGGTGTCTTATATAGAAATATAATTTCTTTTAATTTTTAATATAAATATGAAAGCTTCATTTCACCATTGTTTGAAAATGTTCTTGAAGTAGAAAATTGAAAGTAAAACATAAAGATTAGCTTAAATGGTAGGACTGGGTCATTGTGCTTAAACAAAATTCCATTAGTTTTCATAGAGAATATTATTATTATTACGTTGTTACATTACTAATCTTTCAATGTGTCATTGAGTAGATTAAAAGTGAAGATCATTGAATGAATGAAATTCATAAGTCTATTTCCTTCTTGTTACTTCTTTCCTGACAACTCCAATATGATTTAGCATTTTTCATTTTCATTGTTGCATTTGTTTTGTACCTATTTTCTTTACAGCACTTTATATGTTAACAAAAATTTTTAATTTGTTTGATTCTTATACATTAACTTTTTTGAATTCATATTATTATGAATATTCATATTATTATTAATATTATTCTATATCTCTTTAACCTTTAGAAGTACACTCTTATTGTCCTTCTATTGTAGAATCATTTGCTATTTCTTCTTTTCATTGTTTAAACACTATTAAAGATACCGGTTTTGTGCAATCCTCTTTACAATGATCGGCGTTTGGATTTCTATCTAATGTATTACAACAATCTCCTCATTTAAAATTTTCAAGAATGACTGATGAATGCATTTCTCAGTACAACGAAAGTGATAATAATGACTCTATAGTTTAGACAGAAAATTTCAGGTATTTTTCATAGTACTCTATGATAAAATATCTTCTTATGGTAAAGATGTATTTCAGTTGTCAAATATTAGGTACGTGAGAATATATTTGACACATAATTTATTCAACATAATATAGCTTATCGATACAGGACACAGTAGGACATACCTACTGCATTGTTTATTTTATTGCCTACTAGAAGTTGCCACTTTCTTGGAGCTTTATTACCATCACAGGAAAAGAACAAAATTAAAACTGTAAGATCTGTTCAGTGTGAAATGATTCCACATGATCACATTGATGAATAAGAATCATTAAGTCTAAACATTATAAATAAGAATAAGAAAAGATGAAAATTGCTACATGAAAATTAGTATGATCTTGAATGCATTAAGAATAAATAAAATATTTAAGCCATCTTTTGTAAATACTGCATTTTAATAAAAAGATTTATTTAATCTCTAAAATAATGCAAATAATTGGTGTGGGCGGTCCTTCTGTATCTGGGTTGCTTTTATTGGTTAATGAATAAAGAAGTTGCCTTGGTCTGTGATAGGGCAGAGTAGAGCTAGGCAGGGAAAACAGACTGAATGCTGGCAGAAAGAAGGCAGAGTTGAGAGATGCTATAGAGCCAAAAGAGGAGAAAGACACCGCTGGAACCTTACCAGAAGGCCATGAGCCCCATGGTAAAATACATGTAGAATTAAACCATTTCCATTATTATAAAAGCTAGCTAACAGTACACTTAAGCTATTTGTCAAAGAGTATTGCAAATAATATTTTTTCGTGTATTTATTAAGGGGCCAGACACAACAGAAACCCTTTTCAACAAATAATGCATTCAGAGTTAGTTTTGTTCTCTACTTTGAGATTTACTACTTTTCTTGAGCACTTAAAGTTCATGTTAATCTACATGAATGGGCTCATTCCATTTGAGTATAAAATCTGATCAAATTAAGGAAATATTTTATTGTGTTGAAATTTTATGTCATTGATTAAAACGTTGTTAAGGCAGTGTTCACATCCCTCATTAAACACAGAAAATATAGCTTTGAATCAAGCCCCGAGTATTTAAATAGTTTGTGGTATGAAAGATTGAACTTAATTAAGATGTGCATATAATAGGATCTGCAGGAAGGAAAGGGAAGATGGAATGATATAAGTATATTATAATCTCAACAGGAAAGGTCAATAATTTTAAAAAGAACTTATTCACAATCTCTATGCTAAAGCGTTGAGTTGCTATGATTATCTTCCTGTTACAATTGACAAAACATAAAAATAAAGTTTGTTATAGTCACATAACCGTGGAATGTAACAGAGACAGAATTTGACTATATAGTTAAGTGTGTGTTGTAGTATTTTCTAGATAGCACTGAGATTATATATTAGTTAGCCGTTGCCTATGTCTTATTGTATTGTATTTGGAAGGAGTTTATGCTTTTTTCAAGATTTATTTTTATTTACCAATTTATGAGCACCACTCTATGTGGATGTTGGCAAAGTGAATGTCACATAAATGCCAGTGTCAGAGGTGGCCAAATAGTGGCAGAAGGTACATCATTGAAGATGGAGACACAGTGTATGTGAGCTGCACAACATACCTGTTTGAAACTGAATTTTAGGTGCTCTTGAAGGCAAGTGCTCTTAACCACTTAGCCATCTCTTCCCACCCAGATATTATAGTCTTGAATGTGGCTCTCACTCTGGAGAACTAAAAGGGAAGTGATGCTCATGTTCAGAGTTATAAGAGATTTGGATGTTAGTCTGGTGCTGGCAGGACCAATTGTAACATTCCTAGTAATTCCTAGACCCCTGGGGATGATATACTTACTAAACAATAATTGAAGAACTTACCTAACTCCAGGAAACAAACATGTGTTCAAAGTGACTACAACTATTACTTTACTAAACCAGAATAAACCCTGAATACATTCAAGATATTTGTCCTTATTCCCACAGATAAGTGTAGTCTTCTTGCCTCATCAAGGAAACTTCTTTTTGCAATAGACAGAAGCCATTATAGACAACTATAGCAACCAAAACACAGAGTTGTGGACCCCAGTACCAAAGGATGCATATGTAATACAACTGTAACACCTAATACTTATGAAACACCATGGAAGAGGGGGTAGTATGAGTGTAAGGGTCAGAGGGTCAGGGAGATTTGTGAGATGATGTCTGCTAGTACTGTCAGAAGATACACCCATAAAATTTATCTAACATGACTGTTTAAACATGATCTGAACAAGGTCATCAAGAGTGAACATGCTAAAATAAAAGGGGGAAAGGCCACAATGACTTCCCTGCACAAATAACTGCAGACAGCTAAGTTGTGTTGAAAGTTCAAGAAGTAGTCTTCTTCAGAGAAAAACACAGTAATTGGTTTAAGCAAAGCTTCACAGAGACACTAGTAAGACTGATTAAAATCATGCTACCATTCTAACTTACGTACAAATAAATAATTCACTATCATTTGAAGAGGGACTCTAAGGTGTTGTGATGTAAAGTCTGTAAATAAAATAACCAAGCTAGGCTCTTATTCATACCAGCAAAATAGTAGAAAAACAAACCTGAATAATGTGTAATGCTAGGTTAATGTGAGGATAAATGACTTTATAATTTGTATTGATGTAATGATCAAAATGTTTAATCAGTCATTCAGTAATCAATGAGTATAACCACTAATGGAAAGTACTGATCCAATTCCTCTGTAAAACAGATAAAAGTGACAGGACTTTCAGGAAATATTATCAGTTACTACCACTGAATACTTGGACAGATAACCAATAAGATTAGACAATTTTATGAACATTTTCTACCAGTGAAGGAGACACCATTTATATGAAAATACAGATATGATTTGTATGACCTGACTGCATGAATTCTGAGGGCTTTTATTGTTTCCTTCTGAAAATAGCAAGACTTCTAACATGTGAGGGGTCAACAATAAACAAAGGAGACCTATAATTTTTTTGTTCATGACCTAAAGTTTGAGAGACACAAGCAAGAAAATATTTGAAAAAAAAATAGTCATAGGACTTTGGTTGCAGATATGAGCATAATGATAGAAATAAAATTTTCTAAAATATCTCAAACAATAGGAATTAGAAGAACAAGGGAATAGAAAAGAAAAGATGCTTTTCTACAGAACATGGTGGGAGAACCTGTTCAGGGAGAAAATTGAAGACAAATACAAACCCAAATTGGAATAATATTTTTCAAATTTAAAAAATTTTCCAGGTATTACAGTTTTTAGGTAATTGAGTTTATGGTTTTCCCTGCATAAGACAAAAAAATGATTACTGAGCAAAATTCTATGAGGTGCATTTTCTCATGACAGGAAAATTGATTATTTCAGAAGACAAAATGAATGATAAAAGGAAAGCAGAGCTATGTTTGTAGTTGAGAAAATTTAAAATGTGATCCTTCTGAATAATCAAAGGTAATATGACAGTATATTTTGCAATCTGGTAGAAGTTGAATAGCATAGAATGTGAAATCTGTATGCACGACTCCCTCCTCTATACTTGTGTACACCCTTTGTGATCATGTGATCTCTCACTGTTTTCCATTAGAAAGATGAATAGCCAGGAGGTGAATCAAATTGTCTAACTAACTATATAAACTAAGTTGTGGATAATTTCAGACAGATAAAAATGCATTGTATAATAGATATATTGCTTAGGAGTAAATCGTACTTAGCAACCTGCTATGTAACACATGTAAGAAAGTGTTTTGTATGAGCTAATATGTGTGATGCTTATAATTACTTATGCTATTACCTTGTAGAGAGAAAAAAACCCACAACACTTGTCTCTAATATTATAGGCCATCCTGTGGACAAAACTGGTGTGGGAAATTCTGTATATGAGTTGCTTTTATTGGTTAATGAATATTTCAGGTCTGGCAGCTGGGAACAAACAAGCAGTCTTCACCAACAAAATGGCACCCAGAGTATGGCTACCAAGAAAATATGCCAAACTCTGTTTTTGTTTGTTTGTTTTTGTGGATGTGTGTGTCTATAATATCTTTTTAATATTTTTTAAGGTTTTATCTAATGTAGTTGTCCCTACGTTGGGCACCAATTTGTAGTTAGAGGCTGCTTGCTCATTTCCTTGCCACCCAGACCCAAAATTATACACAGAAACTGTATAATTACAAAACTGCTTGGCCTGTTAGCTTATACATATTTCTAGCTAGCTCTTACTTGTTAAATTAATCCATTTCTATTGATCTGTATATTACCACATGAAGTGGCTACCAATAAGGTTTCGTCCAGCATCTGTGTCCTGTGGCAGCTGCTTTGCTTCTTTTTGACTGTGTACTTTCTTGCTGTATCTCTTCCAGCTGGATTATATTCTGCCCTGTAATAGGCCCAAGCTGCTTTTTTATTAGCCAATGGTACCTACAGCATACAGACGGGAATGCCACATCATAAAATGTTTTGAGATGCAATAGAAATATTTTTGTTTTGTTTTAGCAATGATGTAGTCATAAGATAAATTCTATTTAAATCAGTCTGCAACAGTAGCTATGGAGGAAAAGTATAAATCAGAAACAACATTATGAGCATAGTCACTAATATAAATTAGACAGACTACTGATTTTACAGTTTCTATTATATAACTGACAAGTAATTTTGTTTATATGCATTCTTTATTAGTTTTATATTTCCACACTTATCATTCAAAAATGATTTGAGTAGACAACAGCAAAATTAGAATACTGTATTCCATTTGCTTTCCTGAGTTTATTTACTCTAAGAATAAAATTGCTTATTGTTTAATTAAATTAAAATTTAAATATTCTTTATTTCAGTTATTCCACTTTATATGGAATATGATTTACATATTCTTTTTATCTATTTAAGCAGTTCTGTAACATTGCAATTATGCATATTTTATACAAAAATAAGGTAAAGCCTGTACTATGTTATGGTAGAGAAGTTCAAAATATAGAAGTAGTACTGAAATTTTCTATAAAAATTACTTCTGATTTTTGTGTTTTCCTGAGTTTGATTCTAAAGTTTGAATAATCACTGTTTTCTGACTTTAGAAAAGTTTCATCGTACTTGAGTTCAATAAAATAAAATTATGAATTTTAAAATAAATTTTGTTAGGTCTATATGACAGAGTTTGGAACAATATACTCATTTGCTTTATATTGTTATTATTGCAAAATACAAAATTTGTGAATTAATTTTGCTAATGATAGGATGAGAACTGATTGAAGCAGGGTTATTTCATTCTGTCCCAAGTAAATGTTTGCTTCTTTTTTTTTCTGCAGGTATTTAAGAATGTGTAGTCTATAAGCTGGCTAAATTTTAATCATAATTCTGAGTATGGCTAAAACCCTTACACATTCTTTTTGCCTCTAATGACTGCTACTTCAACTTTTTTTCATATTTCAGAATCTGAAATAAATTTTAAAGTGTTCAACTGTGGGGAATGTTAGTTATATGCATTAAAATTGAAAATTATGCCCTGGCAATGCTGAAGCACACATGGGCAGCCAGGTTCTGTTGAACTTGTCCATATTGAGTTTCATGGTCTAAGTTAATGAGGATGACTGACCAGGAATCTCCCTCAAGAGGATGCCATATTTCATTACAGATGGTTGTGAGCCAACATGTGGTTGCTGGGAATTGAACTGTGGGCCTTTGGAAGAGCAGGCAGTGCTTTTAACTGCTGAGCCATATCTCCAGCCCCTACTTATATGCATAGATTCTTAGAAACTATGTTATTATCTGCCTCTTCTATTAGATTTCAAACTCTGTAAGAACAATGTCAGTGTTTTACTTTTCATTCATTCTGGTTTTACTTTAGCATTTGACATAGTGAGAGAAGCCTTCATAAACAAACATCTAAATTTCTTTGAACATTACCTTCACATCTGCCTCCTACTCCATTAGTTATTATTTTATACAGCATGGTTTACTAGCTTTCAAAATCTAACATATAACTTAGAAATTTTTCAAATCTAATAAAATGAATTAGACTGTTGAGTATAAAATAGTTACTAAATACTAATTCAATGCTCTGTTAGATAATTATTATGATTTTAATGGCAAATACAAGAATCTCCATGTGATGCTGAATCAAAATTCTTATGTGTACTTTTAAGAGAATACAGCATGTTTTTTTTAGATTATATGTATAAACAACTTAAAATAGCTTAAGGTGAATAATAATATTGCATATGCCATGCAAATATATAAGATCTAATAAGATTACTTTTAATTGTAAACTTGGTGATAAGCTTTTTCAAAAGATGTTTTTGCTGAAATGCAGTTTGAGAATAAAAACTGAAGAAGTTTGCCACATCTGAATTCTCCACATAAAATACTACCTTCCCGAACTGCTTAGTAAAGACTGGTAAAATGTAACTAATTATTATATCCATTCATTTCTGTTTTAAGCTTAAGTAAAACAGATGTAAATGATTCACTCAGTTTTTTCTATGAGGAAAGCAAGTAAAGTGTCAGTTTCCTAAGTAGCTTTGAAAGCATCAGGCTTCTATTGTTCCTTGTTGCGTGTCTAGTTGTTCATATTTTGTTTTTAAGAAATACACTGAAGACCTACAACTTGCCCACTATAAAGCAAAAGCACGGCTCCCTCGTGCTTTCTTCACCTGCAGTGGCCTTACTCTGTGAGGCATTATGACTTCATTCCCTGGCAGGCTCATTTGGGGACAACAATAAACACAACTTCCTGCTTGAAAAAATGTGCTTAGGCTTTTGGCTGAGCCCTAAAACATTTTGGAAGTGCTTCCTCACAGGACTGAAAGGCACCATGCCAGCTACTGTGCACACGCATAAATCTGTCAATTATCCAGATTCTGGCACAAAATCCATGTCACTTAAGAGAAAAATATGCTGTGGGATTGCAGTTTGAGCACATAAATCACTATTTTTGTTGTTGTTGTTGTGGTGGTGGTGTTTTGTTTTGTTTTCCATGAATAAGGTTTACGGTTTGATCCCTATAAATGGACAGAGGGAAAATATGCAATCATGAAAATCATTCAGGTTCTGTGAATGCCTTTTAATGTTTAAAAATAGTTGAGCATAGAAAGTTTTATTTTATGAAATACAAATGTCGATGGAGTTTTACAGAGGCTGAAGGCACACTATAGTATGTATTCAGTCTCCCCACCTCCATTCCTTTTATCTTCCTTAGTCTCCTTTGCTCCTTTGATGTCTTTTGTCCACTTGAATTAATTCATAGATAATTTAGCTAACTTAAGTAGAACATGGGAATGTAGGTACAGGATGGGGGTGGGGATGGTAAAGATAAAAAGGATAGCAGGTCACATGAATTTTACTATATTAAAGATTTCATATAGTGCTATTATTGGGCTGGCTTGCAAGTAAAATTGAGGGTGATCACATTACAATTTAGTCGCATGCTTGATGCACTTACTAAACATTAACAGCTAGCCATATGCTAGCATTGTGAAAGTCTGTCATGTAAGTACTGATATCCTCCGTTCATAGACTTTGTGTGCAGCTGTGTACCTCACTTCCGAATTCAGAGCTCTTTCCTGTACTTGGAAATGCCACTTCTGAGAGTGCTCAAAGCTGCAGCCTGCCCAGGCTGTTCAAATGAAGAGAAAGGCAAATGTTTCTAAGACAATTACACTAAACACAGTACACATATTATGATCAGCAGAAGCTGTCAAAAGCTTTTAGGTGCAAATCAAACCTCCTTAAAAAGTAACTTTGCATATTTTTCAGTATTATACTTTAAAGAATGTATTTCTAAAGCTAAAATTTAAGACATTTTCCTCTGATTTTGTCCAATTTATCTAAGTTGGAAGATGAATAATGATTCATTCTTAGATGCTTGTTCTTCGTTAAGCTGGGAATCTGACAGTCATTTCAAAAGTAAGAATGAAAGCACAGCTTTAAGTACATTCTACAGTTCTTTCTGTAAGCATGCTTCATTAGACATGGGCCAGAGCAAATGTTATTTCAAGGTTAGCCAGTCTTTAATATCCTACAATCTGCAGAAGTTAAAGCGAGATGTCAGGCCCTTCAAATTTCTATCTCTATCTCTACAAGCCATTCCAGATTAAAATGCACTGAAAACTAAAGCCTTCCTTTATCAAAGTTATTTATTCATGTCATTCCAATCAAACCCAATTTTCGTAGAAAAGATATCCGTTAGTTAAAGGAAGTATCAAAACCCACCAGCATAACTAGTCTTTAAATTGTTGATTTACATGTTAGTATCAGAAATTTAAAGAAATATTTCTTCCCATCTTTATCCACTTTTATAAAGGTAAGAACTTGAAGAATTACAGTACAATATTACAATATTAGCACTTCAAGACTGACTGTGGTAGTCTTCAGGCACACATGATTTTCATCTGCACAGACCCTGTTTATGCACCCTGTTTATGATCCCTGTTTATGATCCATTCACTGCCTCAGGAACAACCACTAAATGTTTTCCATTTTTACAATTCTGTTCCTTCCAGAATGTAACCTATTAGAGGTGTCTCATGAATCTTTTAGTGAAAAACACATGTTCAGGTGCTTGATGAATGCAGAATTACTACTCATGGGTTGATGGTTTCAGATTGTCCATCTTTGCTGCCTTTCTGATTTTTTATCACTTTGTGAAAGAAAAATTGTTGATGTCTCTAAATACAATTGTGATTCCTAGCTCTCCTTTTCTTGTTTTCAGCTCATGCTGGAAAAAGCATCCAGCTCTGCCATTGGCTGCCAGACACACAATCACTATCCTGGGGGACTGAAATTTTATTACTTTTGATATTGTTACACATAAGAGATATTTTCCTTTGTTTTGAGAAATTATGTTTTATCTTAATCAAACATTTATACTATTTTATTAATTTGATTAACATCATATAGATATAAGATTTCTATTTTTTCTTCAAATAACTATTGTAATTAGGTTTTAGTTGGATTATGACTTTTAATAAACTTTGCTAGTGTCTGTGTAGCTTTACCTTGACAATTTATAGTGAATGCTATAAAAAGCAATATTATCCACAAGTATTTCATATATTTGGTTGTATAGCCAGTTTCTACATCAAAATAATCCTAAGAAATATGGTAGGTTATTATTATTATTACTATTATTATTATTTGAGACAGGATTTGGCTGTAGCTTTGGAGCCTGTCCTGGATTGTTAGCATATCATTAACAAACCAACAAAACTTCTTGTATCTCAATTTTTAAAGCAGTTTATCTTTCTCTGGTACCATAGACATATCTGGTGTTTTTATGCAGGGAACGGCAAAGGAAAGGATTGATTTCAGATTGCAATTTGGAGTCGATCTTCCAGGGAAATCAAAGTGGAAACTCAAGACAGGATACTGGAGGCAGAAGCTAATGTGTTATGGTGTGTGGTGCTGGTTACAAGCTTGCTCAGCATTCTTTCTCATAGTACCCATGACCACTACCTTGGAGTGGCATTACCCACAGTAAGCTGGAGCTTACCAGATAAGTTATTAACCAAGAATATGCACCCACAGGCCAATCTTCTGTGTGAATTTTTTCAATTCAGATTCCATTTTCCCCAAATCACTCTAGCTTGACTCAAGTTGACATAAAAAAGCCAGAACTCCAGGTATGGCGACATTTCTGTGTGTGACATCTTATTATCTAGCACTCAGTTCCGCAGTGCAGCTAGGGGTTTCCCGGCTTGAGCTTCCTTTGTTTTCTATCTATAAGGACTTGATTCCCCTAAGATCAGAAAACAAATGAATAAGGGCAGCAGTACCACAGTAGTCATGGATTTGGCCTGAAATTCTTTTATTCATCTTGTTTTTGTTTCTTTCATTATCTGTCGCTCAGTTTCTGTGATCATTGCCACATTGCTCAGACTTAAATTGACCTCCCAAGCTTAAACAAGTCCCCATTTCAGCCTCCTGAAATGTAGGACAGTATATGTGCATCAGAATGCCTGTATTCAAACCTATTGTCTCATATTTTTTCATCATGCATAATTTTTGCCACATGGACGGAAAAAGCCAGGACAGGAGTGTTTTGTCCGCCACTTTCACTGAGAGTTTCTATTTTTGTTTTCTATTGAACATAATTTCTTTAATATTTTTATACAAGATATTTCAATTAGTTTTTCCAGTCCCTGCTTCTCCCACGTCGTCTGTGAGATGGGATCCATGCCCAACACTGCTTGGGTGGCCAAGAATCTGAGACTAGATAGGCCAAGGACCTAGGGGAAAACCAGATGCTTTTGTTCTGCACTGAGAGGGAAATTCAGTGAATACTGAACCACTCTTTTATTTTACACATGTATTTTTATACCTCACTTCAGAAGGGAAGAAGGAAGGTAACAGTCTTCATCAACACAATAAACTAATGAACAGAGCACCTCTGACTTTGGTCAAGATGGAGCAGATATACCTCTGTTAACCTCTTGTTTTGTAGTCACTTGTTGCCAACACCTTTGGAAGAGAAGAAAAAGCTTGACTTCTAGTCAAGGTGGAACAGACACACACCTGTGGGCCCTTACAACTTTAATGCATAGTTAAGCAGAATGGACATAGAAGGCTTCTGTAAAAGCTTCTACTTCTCCTACCTCGCACAATAAACTCTTAAAAAGAGGGATGGGTACTGAAATTAGATCTCCACAATTTGTAGCTTCTGACAGGGGTCCAGAAGGGGAAGGACTTAGTTATTTTTAAGGGGCAGGCCCATTGACAATTTGACCATGCTCCAGTGAGTATGTAGAAAACGTACATTGAACTTACTTTCTTATTTTAATTTTTACTTGTTGGGGGCAATCACAAAGTGACACACATGGGTAAGAGTTTGAAGGACCTGGAAATGACTGTGATCCGGATACATGATATGAAAGTCCCAGTAAGTCAATAAAAATGTTATGTTAAATGATCTATTAACTGATTAATTACTTAAAAGTAACTCAAATGCCCTTTATTCTTCATTCTCTTTGTTTGGCTGCTTGCCAAGATTTACAACTTGCCTGTCCTAGGAGGTTTTAATTAAATTAAAATTAATTTTAATTAAACTCTAATAAAATTTTTTTCTTGAAAATTTTAAATAGTAAATAATTAAATTGCAAATAATTATAATTGTCTACCAGTAAGTTAATGTATGGGCAGCAAAAGTAGACGCAACCGTGATGTTCACCAGGAAGCTACATTGTCATCCATACCGCAGGCATCCAGTAACTATTTTCCCAATGTGGAATGAAAAATAATTATAATGTCACTGAAAAGTTTTCTGACATAATTTTAGCATAACATGAAAAATACAATATAACATTTAAAAGATTAATAGGACTTTCCTATTAACACTGCAATAGGATATATGAAACAAAGATAGCCCTTCAGAGTCTTACTGAATATGTATAAAATGAAAAAAAGCCTTACAATAATGAACAGCCATGCTGCCTACAGTTTACTTTTCTAAACCTCCAGCTCATACAGTATTGCCTTAGATTATGAAAGTTAGTGAAGTTAGTTCCTCTTCGCGAGTATAGACAACACTAAGTCAGCATCTATTATTGATAAAGCATTGTGAAATTAGTTTACATTAGTCCACTTTCAATCTTCCAGTTTGATCCTATTCCTAATGAAATAGTCTTCTCCAGGGAAGAACATATCATTTGGTCATCTATTACCAAATGGTCAGCCTGAAAACATGAATAGAAGTAGCATTATACATACTGAGAACGTCGTACTTAGGTGTATTTAGTAATACATATGGTAAGCAGCATCATGCTGGGTGGCTCACAACTGTCTGCAACACCAACTCAAGGGGATCTCCCACTTTCCCGGGTACTCTGTGGGCATCTGTACGAACATGTGCACAATACCCACACACAGACACTGTGGTAGTTTGACTGGAAAATGAGCACAATAGGCTCACATATTTTCACAGTCGGTTCCTGGTGGTGACAGGGTTTGAGGAGGCTATGGAACCAGTAGGAGGTAGAGCCTTGCTAGAGCAGGTATGTCACTGAGGATGGGTTTTCAGGGTTTATCATCTTACTCTACTTCAAGTTCACTGTCTGCTTGCTTTGTGTAACTAAAATGCCATCTCTCAGCTGAATACCTTAGTTGTGTGCTCCATGCCTTTCCTGTCATTAAGCACTTTCCCCATGGAAACATAAATCAAAATAAACTTTTCCATAAGTTGCTCTTGGTTATGGTGCTTTGTCACAAAAAGAGAAACATAAGTATTACACACACACACACACACACACACACACACACACCACTTTTCTCAACTTCCATCTCATATGGTATTGCCTTAGATCATAAAGTTAGTGAAGTTAAGTTGTATAGACAACACAAACTCAGCATCAATTGGTGAGACAACATACACAGTTAAAAATAAAATCAAAATCTGAAATAAAAAGTTTCTATGTTTTTTAAGTTCCAATTATTGTTTATGATAGTAACAAATATTACAGCACTCTTGTAAATATTTGAAATATAATCCGCTAGAGATTATTTTTAGATGTTGCATATCTGAATAACTTTTGTCAGGTTTTGAATTTGTTTCTTTCTTCATTACTGTCATTGGAACTATAGCAAGAGGGCTACTCTGCTTTTATTCTCATTCCGTAATAGAAGATTTTCCACTGGTCACACAAATTTTTGAAATTAGCAATGGTTATGAATAACTGTCTTTGTGAATAACCACTCATATTTTTCTAGGGTTTATGAAAACCATTTATGATAAGCATATTTTCAATCAATGAGATATTTGGAATCTTCATTCATTTCCTCAATTATACATACATATGTTTCTAGTATTCTATTTTCTCTTTGGTTATGATTTATTTTCATATTATATAAATAATTTGACACTCTTGTTTCAAGGTTTTATTTTTCTGACCCTTCAAACACTAACCTTTGAAGAAGGACGCTTAAAAGAAATCCCACACTAGCTCAGAATTGAGTATAATAGAGGGTTATTTGTTTAGGGGTAGACTCACAGTTCGCAATCCTCTGCTGGAACAGAGAACAGCGATTGAATCCTGCAGCTGGAAAAAGACCAGATGCATGTTTTACATTGGCATATATAGTATAAGAGGCCACGCCCAAATGGGCAGGTAACTTAAAGGCTACTGGTGGTAGGAATTCCTACAGCAAATCTTTCTACAATAAATAGGAAAAATATATAAATTTGCATCTACTATTGCTTCTTTAAACTCTTGTTCAAGTGTTAGATTTTATACTTTTTATTAAGCTGGATTTTAATAACACTTAAAGCAGCTATCTCGAGACATTATTGAGGGAAAATCATGTATACCCTACTTGACATTTCATGAATATGAGTTTTTTTCGCTCTCAAAAGTAAAACAGAAAATACTCTTACCTCTCTAAGAGTGTGGGTCATGTTTCTGCCTAATCTTTTAGACAGTTCTTTAATTGGGCTTGAGCATTCTCAAGTGGATATCCTAATAAGTCCATTAGTATTCACCTATCCATGGGCAGATGCTGAAAGACATGATCTAATGGGAAAAAGTAAAAGATGGCAGAGGACAGAAGTAAATACAGGAAAATGATTGAGGGAGGTAAAATAATCCATATTGGATTACCTGAAAAGCCATACTGTTAGCTATCTACAAAAAAACACATATATCTTAGTCTATGAATATACCCTTGTAGTTTTAATGAACTTTTTCTTTTAGGCTGATTGCACTCCCTCTAAGTGCTCAAGACAAGTTAATATAAACTTCAGGATCAGACATAAGAAGCTCTCTTTTAAGTTGATGCCTGGGCTGTTTAAGAGATATCTACCACATACAGCCTACCACCAATGTATTTCGTTATCCCCAGCGGTGCAAAGGAAATCTCTATTGCTAAGGGTAACATGTACTTCACAAACAAGGGTCAGAGGTCCCTGAGCTGGAACTGACCTGAGTTCTGAGTTCTAGTCCTCTCCCTGA
This sequence comes from Alexandromys fortis, assembly GCF_014885135.2. Lineage (NCBI taxonomy): Eukaryota > Metazoa > Chordata > Mammalia > Rodentia > Cricetidae > Alexandromys > Alexandromys fortis. The sequence goes on from NW_026067949.1 coordinate 37,957,412, forward strand.
GGACTAACTTTCATAGGTATCATAGTTTGGTGGAACTTTACCTATTCAATGGTAACTAAAGCCTGAAATTGTCACTGCAGATAAGATATATTATCACATTAATCAAATGACTCAAAAGCAATCCTGTAAAGATGCCCAGGCCTTATCCTCTGTTAGGATTAATGAGTCCTGGCCTTCAGCTGTTCTTCCCTCCTAGAACCTTCTAATTAAAGTTATTAAAAGCTGTGCCTAGCTTAGAGGATCAGAGGCTAGGATTTTCACCTGTTGGCCATTGACTGCAGCGTATTTAAGCCTCCATGGTGCTAATAGAGGGGGGCTTTGGTATCAATATTTAAAGATCCCTTTGTTGAACCCCCACCACCACAGACACACACACACAAACACAAAAGAAAAACATATATAGATCCATATGGAAAGTTGAAATAGACAAGATCACCTAACAGAATTAGGAATATAGGGGTAGGGACAGAAGAGAGGTTAGAAGGAGAAGAGAAATGGAGAATGGGAGCGGTGAGAAGAATTTGAGGAAATGGGATAGTTGAGATGGAGGAAGGACAGCGATGAGAGCGAAGAAAGAGGTATCTTCATTGAGGGAATCATTATGGGATTAGCAAGAATCCTGGCTCTAAAGAAAATCCCAGGAATCCACAAGACTGACCCCAGCTAAGACTAAGCAATAGGGGATAGGGAGCCCAAACTGGCCTTGCCCTGTAGTCAAACTGATGAATATCTTAAAAACCACCATAGAACCTTCATCCAACAACTGATAAAAACAGAGGCAGAGACCTGCAGTGGAGCACTGGCCTGAACTCCGAAATTCCAGCTGAAGAATGGGAGGAATGAGAATATGAGCAAAGTGTTCAAGACCATAATGGTGACACCCACTGAATCAGTTTAGCTGAACTAATGGGAGCTCACCAACACCAGCTGGACTGGGAAGGGACAAGCATAGGTCCAAACTAGTTCCTCTAAATGTGGGTGACAGTTGTATGGCTGGGGCAAACTGAGGGTTCACTGACAGTGGCACCAGGATTATCCCTCCTGCTTGTACTGGCCTTTTGGGAACCAATACTCAATAGATAGATAACTTGCTCAGCCTAGATACAGTAGGGAGGGCCTTGGATCTTTCCCAAATCTATGTGCCTTACCCTCTCTGAAAAGTGGATGGGGGTGGGACGGGAGGGTAAGTGGAGGGAATGGGAGGAGGGGGTGGAGTGGGAACTTGAATTGGGTATGTATAATAAAAAAAGATTTTTTAATTTTCTTTTTTAAAAAAATAAAAACAAAATAAGTGTTTCATGACCAACAGAAATCTGAAAAGATCTAAGATGGCATCCTCCCTACTTCTGGTTAGTTTTCATGGGGCCAGACGTGTTATTCAGGAGACGTTTTTATCCAGTACAAGTTAACATGCTGGGCATTTTATTCTCACAAATCTCATATATGTATTTAATTAATTTGTTTCTTATTTTACGTAAAGGCTTCAAAGCGTTTACATCTAAAGACAACAGGTGAATAGGGAGGTGCTGCTTATTTCCAATGTACTATAGCGTATTGATTCACTAGGGATTCACACTAATTTGTTAATAGAATAAACAACAAAATAAAAAGACTTTTATACTAAAATTATAATTATAAAATAAGCTATTTAGAATAAAGTATCAATTACTACTATTATTTTATATTTTATTATTTTATAACAAATACTTTTATAATAAAGTTTATTATGACTCAAATGTATTTTTATTGTAAATAATATGCAAAAAATATGTCAAAACTGCCTGATAAACTTTTTATTATTTTAAATGTAACTTGATTTTACAAAAATTTAGATACATTCACATATATTTCTAGCCATATATAGCTTAATGTTGAGACATTGTGGTTGGAGCAGACTTTCCTGAAGAATCACATACCAATTTGTGTATTCTAATTCAAAATCATTCATGGGAATTTACTTTTGAGAATTTAGATTGAATGATCCTGTTGTATTGCTCGTGCAGAAATATCTGTGGATTATAAACTTTATTACAATTTTCATTTGCTAATTCTAATAAAACTTCAGAGATTATAGAGGTGTTTGTAAAACATTGCTTCTCACTGGCTATTTTATATTTCCTAACAAAGCCTGAAGAAAAAAAAATTACACACACTAATGCATGCCTTAACAGATAGGCATCTTTTCACATGCCTTCACATAATACCTACCAAATTCCCATGAAAAACAAAGATAGTGTTGCTAATTTCTACTAATGCTATCTCATCCTTCTCATTTGCAAATAAAGATTATACAAATGAAAGAGTCCTGAGTGCATTTGTGTATATATACCAATTGCATGTGTACGCGTATACGTGTGCTTGTGTGAAGGGCTGTGCTCATCTATGCGTGTGCCTATGGGCATCAGAGCTTGACTTCAAGATTAATACTCTGTTGCTCTTGTCTTCGTTTTTATTAGACAAGCCCTCTCACTGGCTTACAGCTTTATGTTTAAGACAGATGACTGGTCAGTGAGCTCCTATTTCTACCTCTTTCCTCGTGGAGCTTGCATGCACACACTTCTACAGCTGGCTTTAATTGGAGTTATAGGGATTTGAAGTTCTATAGTATACAGCAAGCACTCTGCCTACTTTGTCATCTCTTGAGCACCCATTACTTTTAAAATAACATGTCTGTTTGTTCTGAAGGCCTTTCTAATGTAAGAACACCACAGCTCCCAGACAGTGGAATCATTCTGTCTTTAGTTGGAAGTCCTTTGAACTGACAATCTTTTGTGTGCTCAAATACACAATACGGAACCACTGGTAATACCCATGCTTAACTACTTGAAGAACAAAGAAAAGATTATAGCAATATTTCTTTTCATAATAATTGAAAAGCTAGGAGAAAAATACTGTAGCAAAAAAATGACTAGGACATGGTTAAAAGCTCATCTGTTGTAAGGAAAGTCTGGGAATTGATGTTATGATATTTTCATGCAAATAAAGTGGGCTTATAATTACAGAGCATTGATTTTATTTAAATTAATATCAATAAATTAGGAATACAAAATGTACATTGTTATTTGAAACAGAGGAACTATCTTTGAATGAAGAAACAAGTTTTACTTAATGAAGAATACTTAAAAACTTTTGAAAATGCAATGTTACCTTTATAACTTCAAATTAGGTGATTGCTTCATACTGCTTTGCAACATAAGTTGTCATTACTAGCAGCCAAATTTGGATAACTGAAATAGATCTTATATGATGAAAGTTGCCCTTTACACATGACAGCAATGAAAATATATTTACATTCAGAGCAAGTGGTGCCAATATACGTCTAGTCATTTTGCCATACTGAGCTCATTTCTCAAAGTGATGGGTCATTACTGCATTGTATATGTTGTCATATTTGCTTAAAATCTTGCTGATGCTAAATCAAACATATAGGAAGTTTAATGCATAGATACTGTCAGAGTGAGAACAAATGTGTTCCCTAACAGTGGCCATCTGTCAAGTGAAACTGTGCTGAAGTCATATGTGGTTGCCACACGATAGGATCTCATTTGATGAAATGGAATTGAAAATGCTACGTGCATTTCACATAAGAAAGAGTCTCAATATGTACTGCATAATCATACTGTGGTAAATACAACTGGTTTATTAAGCATTTGTAACGGAAAGGGATGAACTCACAAATATGGGGAAAGAACAGAAGCCTCTGCCAATCTTGCGCTGTCTCTCTGCTGTCCTGGGTCTCCCCTCATGCTAACTGAGAGCCAGAACAAGAGAGCTAGCATCCTTTTCCTCTTGCAGCTTATCAGTGAATAGGCAGCACTTCAGACCACGCCCAAAGAGCCGGATTCCCAAAAGCTAATTGGCTAAATGGATTCTCAAAATTATGACCACACAAATCCTGAGAAGAAAATATTCATACTTTAGATACACTGCTTGTATTGTTATTACTAACATGCCAAGATATTTAATGAGAACCAAAAGTGGGCAGCAAAAAACAATACAGGCAACTCATAATATGAATAAACACATTTATCAACTTCATGTGACTCATATTGAAAATATGCAGCAAACTGGAAGAAACACCCACACTATGTACGTGGTGAATACAGAAACATATATTAAATACCTTTTAATCTAATACTATCCAAATTCTTCCTATTCCATTGCTGAAATGCTGGTTTTCTGTCTTTTGTTTTCCTCTTCAGACTCATCAGGTGACAACTTGGATGATGCTGTTCTCTCTGTTTTGAGTTTATTTTAGTTACTCTGTTGTTTAGCATTGACTTCCTGCAGAGAATACATTTAAAGTCTTAATGTTTTACACACACACACACACACAGTAAGACACACTCTCTATAGAATTTTTTCTTTCTTTTTCATTCAAACCTGAATATTTCATTCACCTCAATGTTACAGAAATTCAGTTTTCAATATTGTTTACAAGAAAATCAGAAATAAAATTAAAAATTTATTTGACATAACAAATTCCTTATAAGCAACATTCAATGCACACCAGATGTATTTAACAGAGAATTTAAGTGTTTAGCCTTATGTAATGATCTCATTCAAAATTAGTGGTCATTTTTTTAAAAAAAACTGTTAGTATAAAAAGATGAAACATTATATGCTCTTTTTCTTTTGATATTTTATACCTGCTGAAGCAAAGTCTACACATTCACTGATGCTTATGAATGAATCCCTGACACTTCTTTCAGGTTTGCCTCTCAGCGTCTTGGCAGTAACTTCTAGGTTTGCCATTCAGCATTTTGCAGTAATTTCCATTCATTCAGAATGTTAACTTTTCCGTTATACACATTTTTGATTCCAAAGGTGTGCACTCATCTTTCAAAGAAAATATGTGTTATTTCTTCTCATGCAGCTCAACATCGGTTGTAAGTGATTATAGGTGAATATTGACTGTCTTCAAAACAGAGATGACATTTTAGATAATATTTAAAAGTACTTGATGGCTCTAAATGAGTACATTAACATGGTGTTCAGTAATATACAGCAGAAAAAAAAAAAAGCAATGACATCTTGAATTTTGCAGGCAAATGGATGGAGCTAGAAAACATCATTTTGAGTGAGGTAACCCAGACCCAGAAAGAAAATTATCATATGTACTCACTCATAGGTGGTTCTTAAACATAAAACAAAGAAAACCAGCCCACAAATCACAATTCCAGATAACCTAGACAACAATGAGGACCTTAAGAGAGACATACATAGATCCAGTCTACATGGGTAGTAGAAAAAGACAAGATCTCCCGAGTAAATTGGGAGCATGGGGACCATGGGAGAGGGTTGAAGGGGAGGAAAGAGGAAAATGCAGGGAGGGGAACAGAGAAAAATGTAGAGCTCAATAAAAATCAATAAAAAAAATGATTGTACAACCTCAAAATAAAGCCACCAACAACAACATGGTGTTTCACACAGCCTATTGCAGAAGTGGATAGGTAATGAAACTTTTTATGAAGTAATAAATTGAAACAATAAGTGAAAGATACTGTATCAAAATTAGTTTTAACTTTTACTTGTATTTTAATGACTCGACTTTCAGGTTTATTGATGACTATCTTGGATTCATCTGCCTCTGGCTCCCGCCCTGCAGACAAACTAACTGGGGTTGTCATCACTTCCACTTCCTTTCGACACCTATGCTGCCACGTTAAGATATGTCACAGATGCTGTCCCCAAAGAAGCATAGCACATATATGTGAAGTCTAATAATAAACTACAAAATCAAACTTGGGCATGAAGTAAAACCTCAGGAGTTTCAGTGAGCTAGGAACCGGCAGATAAATTCTTTCCATTTTCCGTATTCCTAGGAGTCAGTTGTAAGACACAATTTATATGGTTTCTTGGGGGCATGATACATCAGTCGCCTCACTGGGAGAAAGGCAGCTTGGTAATACATCTTTTTCAAGGATCATCTCCTTGTTCTCACTGTGTTTTTCTTATCCTTCAGTCACAGAGCTACGTTATCGAATAAAATGATATACATGCGTTCTTCGCTGAGGTGCAGCTCTCTGGAGCACATGCTAAGGGAAAACATCTTAAAATAGTCCACAATTTATTTGTGTGCCTTATTCTTTCTGAGATTTTACCTTATCTGAAAGAACTATTGTTTCAAATATTCCTATAACCAAAATAAATATAGTTATATTATTTTCAGTTAAAAATATCTATCCGTTTTTTATTTAGTCAACAAAAGGTGTTTATGAGCTTCATGTTCTTAAGTCATAGACTTTCAAGGATAAACATGAATGACCTTACAGTTCACAAATCAATGAGATGTATAGACAATTTAAGTTTTGTTTCTCAAAGATAAACACACAACCGAATGGCTTAATGAAAATTCCCCAAATCTGCAACTATTAAAACAAGCTTTTGGGATCGAGAGATGACTCAGTAGTTAAGAACACTTATTATTCTCCCAGGACCTGGACTTGATTCCCAGAACCCACATGGCAGTACAATGATCTGGAACACCAGTACAAGGGGATCTGAGACCCAATTTTAGACTCCCTGGGAACCTGGAACACAAGTGCTATACAAACATATAGGTAGGCATGCACAAAAATCAAAATTTAAAAAGAGTTAGAATTAAATTTACAACGGAAACATATATACCAGTTTTATATATTAGAAGAGTGTTTAAGACTCTTCTATCCTCAAGATTCAGGGATTACTTCAACAAATGTTACCTCTTACTATATTCTCCTTTAATTGACCTATTTATAGTTATTGCACACGACACTGGGGCCATAGATGTAGAAGGAGAAGATATTCTTAAATGTGAGGCCATATTTTCATTGAGGCTGTTGACTAGCATCAAGGATTCATTAATGACATACAAATATAACCCATGCTGAATGATTGTTCTCATTGGGGTAAAACATTCCTATTTTCTTATATCTTACTACTGATTCCAGCCAATCTCTATTCTTGATACAAGCTATCAGCAAACATGAAGCATGTACAGCCTTGAGAACACATGTGATTCTGTTTTTATCTTTGTTCTCTGACATAATAATTGGTTAATTGGTTACAAGACTGAGTTGGTATGGGATCCAGAATGCTTATGAATACCTACAATTTCATGGAACTAAAATATAGAAATACTAGAAACTCAAATAAAAGCCATAGGGCTGTTCTAAACACTGACTTATAGTTCCATGTGATAAACAATTATTAGTTTGTACGATTTATTTTTATTTTCCTTTATTATGTATCAGAATTTCGCCAGTGGATATTGTATGAAACTCAGGTCTAAAGGCAAAGTGCTAATATAGAAGTAATAGTAGAAAAGTGCCCTTCATTTTATGGAGGATAATAATAAAAGAAAATATTAAACAAAAATAGAAAAAAATGAATTAATTCCAAGAACAATAAAAATATAGACAAGGAATTAATAAAACAACTTCTAAACAATCTGGAACATCCCAGTCTGTATGTATGAACTTACTTGAAGTTGCTACCTTAGCTAACCTCACAGTTATTTATAAATACATTAAATTTGGGAGGTACTCTCTAAACAAAATAATATAAGTAGATATGGATGTATTTAAACTGTTTCTAAAGAAATGCATAAAATAAAAACTAGATATTTTAATCAAAATACCAATGAACATACAGAAATATGCTAACTGGGTGAATAAAGACACATTTCATAGACAGCAAACTTAAGATACTGATGGTGAGCTGCCTTATAAGAATGAGAATCAAAGAGGTAGTTAGACATTCTATATTCATTTCTATGAGACATTGTTAGTTTAAAATATACTTTTTTAACACTGAACATACAAACCATATGAAGTCCCAACTATTAGGTCACCTATATATATTATAGCTACTACAAATAATCACTATTTGTATGATGTCGGTAACACAGGAAAGACTACCATCAAGTACATATAAAATCTCTGAAGTTATAAAAAAATAATATTTATATACCATTGTAACTCCAGGAGTTATTATTTCTTTCTTTTCTTTTTCTTTTTTTTTTACAAATCATAGTTTACTTTTGATCCATCAATTAAGGAGAAATTAGAATTAAAAGTAAGTATGACACAGTTCTTGCATTTCTTACTACAATTTTTATATATAAGTTGTGTGCCACCATTTCTCAACTCTCTTTCTGTGCCAATCCAGTCACAAGCAATACAGATGGATGGATGGATGGATGGATGGATGGATGGATGGATGGATGGATGGATGGATGGAAAGATGGATGGATGGAAAGATGGATGGATGGATGGATGGATGGATGGATGGATGGACGGATGGATGGACGGATGCATGGATGGATGGATGGATGAACAGATGGATAGATTAGCAGGTATCTGATCATTAAATGGCAATTTAACATCCCAAGAATTCTACTTGTTAAATTATAAACTTGAAACATAAGATTTGAGCCGGGCGGTGGTGGCGCACGCCTTTAATCCCAGCACTTGGGAGGCAGAGGCAGGCAGATCTCTGTGAGTTTGAGACCAGCCTGGTCTACAAGAGCTAGTTCCAGGAAAACCACAGAGAAACCCTGTATCGAAATACCAAAAACCAAAAAAAAAAAGAAGAAAAAGATGAAGAAACATAAGATTTGAGAATGAAAGCACTTTGCTTTGTTTTCTTTATAAACTGAATCAAATTGAATATGGAATGCTTAGAAACCTGACAATTAGAAAAATTGCAGAATATTTTGCCAATTTCTAAAATAATGCCATATTAATATTTTCAAGAAAAAATATTTATTAAGATCAGGGATGTTTCATTTAACTAGCTAAGACTTTATGAGGAATACATTTTGAATATCCCAGATGTAATTTTTCAAACTCCAAATGCATCCTACATACTGTTTCCTGCTTTTGGAGGTCTGAACATAAAATATCTGGCCACACTATTGATATCTATCCTGATATCACATTGAATGCAAAGAAAATTAGTTTATCTAGAAGTGCTTTGATTCATATTTGTTCTCCTACTTCCTTGTATAGATTTCAATCTCCACAGACATAATAAATCCCCAGTTATGTAGCTAAATATTACAAAGACAGGTTATTGGAATCAACATATTAAAATGTGCATGCATAAAAAAACTGGAGTGGAAAAATTTATTCTATTTAAGATTTAAATTCTCATTAGCCAAAATTGTCCATTTTCTGAGTAATACAATTTTAATTCTCCCACCAATAATTTAGTCTCCTTCAAGTATTAAAAACAATCTGTCAATGAGATTCTTACCCTAGCAACCTATGTAACTAACACTGTGTTTATGGAAAACTTTGTTTTTGTTGCAAAAAGCATTGAAGACCAATTTGGTTTTTGGAATGCTCAGCACTATCCTTCAAGCTAAGCACCCACCATGTTCTGGAGTTTGGTTGTGCCTCCTGAAAAATATCATTTCAGCGAGGATTATTGATAGCTGAAGTCTTCTCATAGAAAGATGGCTCCAAAGGGTCTTGCAAACCATGACTAAGTAGCCACCCACTCCAGCCAGTTATATATAACTCTTCCCTAATTGCATATGATCTTAAGTCATGGGGAGGAGCTAGAGGATTGAGCTAAAAAGATAAGGGAAGTGGCCTTCATCTCCATAGCTATGGGGGAATCCACCATCCATACTGCATGAAGACACTCCAGTTTAGCAGTATTGGGATGACCTGTGTTCCTGATTGTGACCTATCACCCACACTCTGTAAGTAAACACACCTAATTTGTTAGTACCATGGAAAGATCACTGTGGCATTTAGCTTTGGCTAAATTGGAACTGTAGATGCAAGGGTTGGATAGTCACTTCTTAGTATCTACCTCTAGGTATAAATTTTCCCTGACAGGAATTAACATGAATTTAAGAATTTTCTAAACTTTGATTTTGTTAGAAATTATAAAGGACTGAAAAGTGGATTTATGAGTTAATTTGCTTTTTATTACTTCTTTATGTGTATTGGTTATAAGAATATTTATCTTACAATATGCTCGTAAGTTTCCTCCTACGTTTTAAAGTTTTTTAAAATAATCTATTTGTTAATGATAAAACTCAGTGAAACTGAATGTTTCTCAGCAACTATCATTCAAGTCTTTAAATATTCATTTGCTTTAGAATAGAGTTTAACAATCCATGAAAATTAGATGCCATCATCAGCTATCACTTTCTGCATTATTTAATTTTCCCTAATATGTATTGATCATTTTAATTAATCATGGAAACTTTACATTACCTAAGGATTTACCATTCAGTTTCTACCAAACTTTAGGTAGGACAACTCAATGAACCCGTAGCCATACAGACAAAACCTTTCCAGTTGAGAAAAGTTTTAAGTGAGGAAATGAAAACCTACATAGCCAAAAAGAATATACAACATATCATAAAAACATAAAAATGACTACAAGAACTTGTATGGTAAGAAACAGAAAAAACTCTTCCAAGTAAGTTATTTTGCTGTCAAGGACTGAAGAACAAGAAGAAATTAGAGGCAGAAAGAAATGAAGAAGAAGGGAGGTTATATAAACAGAATTTTACACAAAATAGTGAACATAGAATGAAGAGAAATAATGGGAAATAAAATATAGCTGAGTTGATAATACAGAACTGCAATACTAGGAAGCAAAGCTGTAGAGGGATAGAACATGAATGTCAGTGGGTTTCTGATATTTTGATAGTTTTAAATTTTTAATCAATGAACAGTGGTTCCAGTCCTAGAATTTTAATCAGCAAAGAAATCTAATTTTCATCTTTGCTACAATCTACATTTTTATGTGAAAATTGGTCCGGAAGTAGTTGTGCCACATATTTTCTTATTGCTGATGCAAGTGAGAGATTTAAATATAGTTGAGAAAGAGTCAAGTAAGGCAATTACTCAGAATTTGGCTCCAACAAAACAATGCATGAAAAGAAATATGATTGATGGCATCAAAATTATCCCATACATTTAGTAACCGAAGAGTTCTGCTGATAGAAACACAATAGTGCATACAGATGTAGAGCCCTCATTACTAGAAAATTTTGCACTGCTTTCTTAGTTTTACAGCACATTTCTTCACAGCACTTGACTACATCATCGTCACAAATTATCACAGCTGGATCCAGGTGTGGTATATGACACCCTTTATTCCAAGCACTCAGAAGGCTAAGGTATGAGAATCCCTTTAAGATAGAAGGCAGCCGTGGTAACATAGTGACTTATATGGCAGCTTCGATTACGATGTGAGACCTTATCTATAAAACCACGGGGGAAAAAAATAGCCTTCACACCGGAAATAACAGTTGGGAGTGAAGTGTGACCTAGAGCCTGAAAGCCCGAGTTAAGCTGTCTACTTACCTGTGCTTCATACACAATAATTAAAAGCCATGGCAGCAAAGTTGGCACCTCTGATAAGGTGAAATTTCATAAGCACAGTATCAAAAGTAGTGTGCAATCATTCACTAAGGAAAACTATAAAGAACATGGGGGATGGTACTGTAGGAAGCCCCGAGTGTGGAAGAGGAGTAGAAAGTAAATCTATCAGTCTTCTCACATGGAAAACTTACACACAATTATTTTAACAATACCTTTAAAAACCTGTATCTCAGTGATTCACATTAGTGATTGATGTGGGAGTGTCATATATCAATCTGTTGATTTCATTGGTTAAGTTATAATAAACCAGCTGCTTGGCCTCATGGCTTGGAACATAGATGGGAGGAGTAAACAGAATAGAATTCTGGGCAGAAGAGGAAGTGAGGTCAGACTCTGCTCTGCTTCCGGAGAGACCGGACAGCTCTGCTGGAGCACAGACGCCATGCTCAGCTCTCCCGGGTAGACGCGATAGCTCTGCTCTCTGAGGCACACGCGATGAAGATGGATGTAGGCTAGAATCTTCCCGGTAAGCGCACCTTGGGGTGCTTACACACATTATTAGAAATGGGCTAGTCCAGGTGCAAGAATTAGCCTGTAAGGGCTAGAGTTCATGGGCCAAGCAGTTCTTAAATGAATATAGTTTGTGTGTTGTTATTTCGGGCATGAGCTAGCCAAGCAGCCGGGGTGTTGGGGACGCAGCCCCAACGCTCTTATTTCAACAAGTGATGAAGGACATCAAAGCATTTTCATAATGTTTAACTGGAATTGTAGGACTGTTTTTTTTTTAAAATCACTACAATTGTTTACATTTATAAAATAAAACACCACCAGTGATTTTAGCAAAGAAGCACTTTTATTTTAAAAAATTAAAATTTTATTATTTTTGTTTTAAATTATTTACTTTTAAACAATGTGTTTGATTATTATTTGAGATTTATATACAAAATTTTGATCCAATTCACCTACACTCTCCATGTCCACTAAGAGACCTGTATGTCCCTATGCAAATAATTTTAAATCTTTATTTTTTATAGACCCATTGAGTCTTTAAAAACTGCTGTTCAATTACTTTAAGATCCTCTGAAGCATGATTGGTGGCCTACCAGAGAAACATCATGATAGAAACTTGATTCTCCTTTTCTTGCTGCTTTTAATTAATAAAAGATACTATTTAATGGTGGAATTCCATGTCTATGTTTCCCTCCATGTTGGGATTTCACTAGTATTAAGCATGAAAACATCTTGAGTATGCTATAACAATCAATATGAGTTTATATATGCAATTACCCTACTATGTTCAAAAAATAAAGTTTTGCTGTAGTCATACACTGTGCTTTCTCTTACCATCTTTCTGGCACCTCTTCCATGCTAATTCCTGGGTACCGAGTATGTGATATAGATGTTTATTTTAGGGTTGAGTACCTAATTCTCTGCATGTGACCATGTGAGCTTATTTTGTCTTAATGGTCTTGATGACTATTTTCTGAAAGAAGAAACTTCTCTGATGAGGTATGAGGGTTGTATTATCCTATGGTTATAACAATAAATCACTAGGAGGCACTTGAATATTGTGTCCCATTTATCAAAATAATAATAATAAGTTCTCTATTGTCTATGAACTATAAAGCTACTATTTTCATCATAGTAAAGACATAATATATAGGTTTCATCTTGTGGATCAATACCATATCCTGTCTGATTTTGATGCCTATTACCATAACATACATGCCACTATAGCCACCAAAAATCATATCTTGCCATGCAATCAAGCAACAGGAAATTCAGTACTTAGTATTCACATGCTCAAAACAAAGAAAGAGAAAGAAAAGATCTCAGAAAAGCTTCAAAGAATATGTTATTATTTTGAGAAAAATCTGGTTGAATCCAAATGTCTTTGGCCTTTTACAAGTATACAATAAGAGATAAGCTTCTAAATATTTAAGAACATAATATCACTAAGTAAAATTACGGAGAGTAATAGATTTTGTTTAAAGATAGAATCTCGTGTATTTTTGTGTGGACTCCTACTCTGTTTGTAGACTGTTTCTCCCACTTCTATCTCAGCAGTGCTAGACTCTATCAAAATTTAAGGTGAACAGTTCGTGACAAAAAAGACTCAAGATTGACTTGTGGCTTCCACATGCACACAAGAAAAAAAATATCCTACTCTAATGTTTGATAATTTTAAAGCCTGTGAAAACATGGTCTCAATATGTCCTAGAGATTAGGAGAACTCATGTTACATTTGGCATCAATTGCTAAGTAAAGAGCAACAAAAATTGTTAGTGAGACATGCTACTCTAAATGCTGTATGGCAAAGGTCCACGCATTGCAGGTTCTGCTTTGTATCTGCAAAAGCATGGCAATGAGGTGAAGGGACAGGCAGGAACTCGAGTCTGTGGGATGGTGACATGGCCTATGGAAATAGGCTTTGGCAGGAGATAATCGCAACCCCTTTGACTCTTCTGGTTTTTTATGGAACTTAATAAGCAGAATTTAATCACAAAAGAGGATAATAGTTATAATTAGTACTCAGATTGAGGCATTAAATACAGATTGACAAATAAAGTCAGCTAGAAAGTAAAAGGTTTTGGAGAACATAACGTTCCAGAGAGTAGAGCAAAAGAGTTTTATTTTAGCCTTAAAGTACTATTTGACATTTTAAAATATGTGCATGCTTTGTTTTGATACAAGTAGCATTTTTTTTCTGTATCCATGTGCTATGATTTTTTTTTCCTATCTCTGAAATCTGGATAGAAGTTTTCTTTGTTACAGTAAGTCTGCACAGAAAAAAAAAAATGTAACCCTGGCATTGCTGTTTACTATTGCAAAGTCTTTTATTGAGTTAAAATCAATGATGTTAATTAGATTGACTTCCATTTGGAGTAATTTGTATAATTTTTTTCAGTAATTATACCTATATGAATTTAAGTGATTTATTTCTTCTAGGATATTGTAGGAGTTTTTAAGATACCTTTCCTAATATTCATCTTTAGATTAGAAATACATGTGAAAATAAGATTATTTTAGGGTTAATACATTTTTTTTACTCATTTTACGTACCACCCAGAGTTCCCCTTCTCTCTCCTCTTCATGCTCCCCTTCCACCTCTCCCCAACCCATTCCCATTCACTCTTCAAAAAGGGTAAGGCCTCCCATGTGGAGTAAATAAAACCTGGCACATTGAGTTGAAACAGGAACAAACCTCAATAAGATTTTTACAGAGGCCCAAATATGATCACCGAACATTGTGAAATAGTATGTCAATACTTAATGAAATGTTCTAATATTAATACTACTTATTGATTTATTTTTAGCTTTTTAGAATATTATATGAAAATGTTATCCTCCTGAAAACACCTTAACAAATTTCTAATAATCATTTTGTTTGCAACATTTGGATATAAACTGGCATTAAAATAATCATTAACTTACTCATGACTTCTTATTGTGAAAAAAAACGAGCATGTATAATTGAAGACAAACATTGCTGGTTTTTAGATTTAAAAACCCAAGAAAGTGTTGTAGAAATGCTGTTGCAAACTGTGAGGGTCTGCTTTTGTTGTCAACTTGTCAGAATTTGGAATCAACTAAGAAATACTCCTTTGGGTGAGGGGTCTGTGAAGGCAATTGCAGCAGATTAACTGGGGTCTTCCCCTAGAGTTGGGGTTTCTTCTCTAAGAGTGATAAAGATGTAAAAAGTTTGGGGAATGCTCTGTGCTGTTCGCCTAACTTCGCTTCACAAAGATGTTTGTATCTATTGCATTACTGCTGCAGCTGGACTGCCATTGGCATGCTTCCCTGACATCAGAATCTAGCCTCTTGGCCTTCCAAAGTAACTTGACAGCCAATGAAGCTCTTAAAATAGTTCAGGTTAGAGTGGACCTGCTGAGGAATCTAGGTTGGTTGATAGAGTATTAAACCAGGTATTAACCTCTGCAACATACACATAGCCATTGTGGGACTTGTAGGACTTCATGGGCGGTAAGTTATTCTAGTAAATCACTCCACAATATTTATTCTTTGATAAAAGAGAAAAGAATAAGTGATAAGGTTTTTTTTCCAATTGGGAATATTTGAAACAGCCAGTTTCCATATTATTCTAGAGTAGACTGCAGGGAAAAAAATCTGAAGCCACCTATAAAAATCATTTATATTTACTAAACAGTTTCTTTAGGCAAGGTAAATTATTAGACATACAAAAAAACACAAATATAAAGAAAAACCCATAGGAAAATTATACCTTCATTTGTAATAATGAAGGTAACAGTAATGATACATACACACAAATATTTCTACATAACAATCATTACAAGTATAAATTTGAACTTTGTTTTTCTGGTTGAACTTCTTTTGAAAATGACTGAGGTACTGAATTTTGATCATCTATTGTTGCTGTAATATATAGTCTGTGAGAAAGTGGGTCATTTTCAGGCCTAGTTAAATGTTACTAATTTTTTCTAGAAAAATCTTTATGGTCACCAACATAGCCAAACTGTGGTTTGAAAAACTTCCATAGAGCATGAAGAAATAGCAACTTGTCCTCAGGGAAAAGACCTGGAAAGGGAGAGTTATTGCCTTTAAGAGTCTTGGAAAGGATGGTTGGTCTTACTGCTGCTTCCTATTCTTGTAAATTACCAACTGGTTAACTGAAACATTTATGGGCAGTGTGAAAACTTGAGTACATTCGAGTCTTCTTTCTTTCTTTCTTTCTTTCTTTCTTTCTTTCTTTCTTTCTTTCTTTCTTTCTTTCTTTCTTTTTTAGTTAGTTCAGATGCCTTCAACATGCCCCATCTTCTGTCATCTGAGTATCTCAGCCTGTGAAAAATTTTGGCCATTTATTACATATTCCACTTTTCATACGAGTATGTGGAATTGGAAATGGAATGAATTTTAATTATAATTGGCTCATCTATTTGCATCTATGGTGTAAAAATTCTGGAACTCAGAATAATTCAGTGTGAGAACATTTGGATCACATATTGGCAAACAGTTGCTTAGTGTAGTTTTACTAAAGATCATTAATATTGTAAGAATCTCAAACAGTAAGGGTGAATCAAGGATAGAATGAAAGATTTGCGGCCTGACAGTGATAAAGTTAAGATGCTCCACTTCCCAAATTAACGTGTAGTACTTGTATTTATCAATGGCTGGGAAATCGATACTTATTAGCATTCTCAGTGGAAAAAAGGCTTAGCTACTGTCATCTGTAAACATGCATTGCACGATCATCAGTCATGGGACACCTTTCTAATGCATGCATGCTGGAGGTTCAGCTCCACATTTGCATTTTTGAATTAGTCCCAGAGTGACACAAAGCAGTCCTGTAATTCAGACGTAACTGTCAAATAATGTAAGTAGATACACATTATTAGAGTAAAAAGCAACAAAAGTATACCTCTTTTCTTTAACAAGAAAAATCTGCATTCCACATTTTTAAACCACGGACTACTTGCAGATAACAGTATCTTTCTCTTTAAGAGCTAGTGGGGGGCTCTGGATGAGCAACATTACCTGTAGCTGAAGACAGGATCTAATCCTCACAGCTGTCAGGAAAGCCTACACTAATGTGTCTTGAAAGAGTGATTAATAGGTTTTGACAATATCATTGCATTGCATATTTAATCAGATTATGCATCTGTTAGAAATGGTTTGCCTCTAACATCTGCAGACAAAAAACCACCATCGGTATTCAGATCAATGCCTTAGCAGAGACAAGGAACTACTATGCATGCCACTCTTACTGTTGACAAGTTAAGACCGAATGCCAGAGACAGATGAGTCGTGACATCTTCTTCATTCACTTAATGATTTTTTTTTCAAAATTTCTTACTTCGTCTGTGCCTTAATTAATGCTCATTAAAGAGGAGACAAATACACGTTTCTGTAAGCAGTAATTTCAAGGAAGAGATATACACCACTGAATGAACACTTTCCCTTAAAGTTGATAATATTTGTTGTTATTTAAAATGTGCATGTGTGTAATGTTAAAGTTTTATATATATATACACAGATTTCAATGATAATGCTACTCCTAAAAGGTATATATTAGTAAACAAATATTTGGATTAAAAGATTTGACATGAAATATTTTATTTTCATGTGATTACGTATTAAAATATTAAAGAAAGAAATTTATGCAATGCAATGAGGAGAATTATGATTAAACCTTACTTTTTGGTATTCATTCATTTCCAATATGCATTTAAGAATTAGTTTTTACCGCAGTGCCATTTTTCATGTGAACCTCAGAAAACTTGCTTTAAACAAATGGATCCCTCCATTTTCTTTTTTTCTTTGTATTTGTTTATTGATTTTTTAATTTTAAAACCATCTTCATAGCTAGTCACCAGAGGCAGGGCCTGTAATCTGTACACTATGCATATTATATAACTGTCACTCTTCAAAACCTGTGGTCTGATTTGAGATAGCTCTTTTAATAAAGATTCTCTTGCCAAGGTTAGCAATGGGGTCTGTTAATGTTTTTGTCTAGATGTCTGGATACCAGCAAAAGAACCAAAAGACAGAGAAAATTGCAGACACACTAGCATAATCAATAGATGTAAACTATTCTTAGTGAAGGGGAAGAAGCACACTGAGCAAGGCACACAGAGAATGAACTCTACAAAACTCTCCAAAATCTACAGAGAATGAACTCTACAGTTTCAGGCAGCAGGAGTCTTTACTCCAGGACTGGAGTTCTAATGGTCTTTGTTGAAATGGAATAGGATCTTCTTGTCCTTTTTAGGATTTGTCCATTTAAATAAGGAATGAAAACCTTGTAAGTCCTCAACTTTGGTACCCAAGCCCTGGTCTGACCTTGAACTTATATATATTCCACACTACTGGCGGAAGTAAATATTCACCAGACATTAGTCTGAAACTTCCAGTCCTTTGTCTTGGATTCAAGTCAGGAGGGTGAGGAAAAAGGGCTTTGCAATGCAATGCCATCTTTTCTTCCTTTTTTCCCTCCTTCCTTCCTTTTTTGTTGACTACAACAGAATATAAAAAGGTGCTGTGGCAAATGCTCTTGTACACTGTAAAGATTTGTCACCCTTGCTGGTTTAATAAAATGCTGATTGACCAGTACCCAGGCGGCAACCAGACTAAGGGAACTCTGAGAAGAGGAATGGCAGAGTCAGCCGCCAGCCAGTCACAGAGGAAATAAGATGAGAATGCCTCACTGATAAAAGGTATCAAGCAACGTGGTGACCATATACAAGAATTATGGATTAATTTAAGTTGTAAGAACTAGTTAATAATATGCTTGATGTAATAGGTCAAAGAATTCATAATTGTTACAAGCCTCTGTGTGTTCTTTGGGACTGAATTGTTACAGTACCGGCGGGACAGAAACTCCGTCTACAGTAAGATAAAACATTAACCATCACATTGGGGATGGACAGGACAATGCAACATAAGGAAAAGGGAAAAAGATAAGGTACAAGAATCAGAGATCTACTTGTTCACACACTCAGGAGTCCCATGAAAGCACTAAACTTGAAGCTATAATACATATGCAGAAGACCTGGTGCAGACATTTTCAAGTCCTGCACATTCTGCTTTAGTGTTTGTGAACTCATATAAACTTTTCTCAGTTGATCTAGAAGGCTTTGTTTTCTTGGTGGCTTTCATTTACTGCAGCTATTACATTTTTGTGCCTTCTCATCAGTGGGATTTCCTGAGTTCTTAGAGGAAAGATTTCATGGAGATAACACATTAGGGATGAATGCTACAAAGGATTTCTCCTTGTGATTTGGAAATGTTGCTGACACTCTTCTTAAAATGCAGTTCAAGTTTTGACTCTGTTGTCTAAGCATAAGTCATTTTAATTCACACTTCTGCAAATTTCTATTTAGACTTTAGTGAAATCCTCTCTGACTTATCTTTAATTACAGAAGTTGAACTGTTTCCATTAAAAATGTTTTTCTGTGATGGATATAACTGAAAAAAAAATCCAGTTCAGATTTATGTTATTATTTTTAATATAGAATTGTACCAGCTTAAACACATTTGTTTAAAGGAACTGTATGTTATAAAGTCAAGAAACTACTGATTTCTTTTTTAATCTTTGTTTATAATTTGCCTTGACATTAGAAAACCATGAGATGTCTGATAACACCACAACCTAACCAAATTTGATATTTACCATTTATTTTATCTAAATTCATAGCCAGTGTATTTTTCCTCATGAGTTAAGTATTTTAGCTATAGCATTCCCTCCAATAACTGTTTAGTAAATTATAGAAAAGTGGATATGTTATTTTTTTGAACTCAGTAGAAAATCACTTTTGTGATTTTTCTCCTAAAATTTAATCAAATATGAATAAAATATATTTAAATTTTAATGAATTTGTGTTTTTCAACTTAATTCCATTATGTGCAGAGAATGCATTTGTAATTACTTAAGACATTTGAAATATGCCGAGACATTTATTAGACTTAATAATAAACTGTATTGTGAAATGGCTGAATTGTTATGTACAGAATACATTGACTGGGCTAGGATATGGAGAAGGCAACAAGAGGAACCAGTGTAGATCTCCTATACCTTCAATTTCTTTCCATTTTCCTAAGGTTAATATACAGGATAATAAAATAGCAACATAAATGATTTTATTGTTGTGTTCAGTTATTTTAATTTCTGTTTTGTTTATATATATGTATATCTGAGTGTTACCTCTTAATGGCAGAGAATTGTCATATTATTTCATATGTAACAGCATGCTTTGTTTTTGATACATTATTTTAGCAAGAAACTCTTATAGTAAGAATCACTTTACACATTTTTCTGATGAGTATTTTCACAATACTTCTCTATTATTTTTTGCATTTTTTTAATTTTAGAACATGTTAACTGATACCATAGATTACAAAAATGCATTTTAAGAATATAGCTTTCTGTCAAATTGTCTTAGCTTCTCACACGTTAATAATCTTACCAAATTATAGAGTGAAGAAGTTCGTTTCTCCTCTTCCTGTTTTTCCATGCCTTTAACTACTATGCACCATCATTGCAGTGTATTTTCACATTCCCTTTGTCCTGGAAAAGAAGAGCATTTTTGAAGATTATTTTGTTTGCTCACATTTTTTTTATTTTACTCCAGCTTATTTTGTATCTCAAGAGTCCACTTAATATTTTTTTCCCTGTTTGAATCCCTTGTTTCAATGTGGTTATGGTGGGTTCTTTCTTTTCCCCTGCCACTTAGATGTTATGTGAATCAACATTAAAGGAAGTCTGCATTTTTCTCTGCATGCTTAAATGAACTGGGAGCTAATTTTGGGTCCTCTTGCATGTAAGGAAAAACTAATCTCATTTGCAAGGCATATAGACCTCAATGATCAGCTTTTTTTCTTATCCCTTGCTATGTCAGAGAAAACTCCAGGTTATTGGTTTTCAGTAATGTGTTACTTATTGTCTTGGTTTGGTTATGGATTGGGATCAATGAATTCATACTTTTCATGAATTAAAAATTTATACAATTTGCATAAATTATACATTATTTTTCTCCTTTCCATTCTTTTTCTTCTTGAGTCAATACATATATATATATATCAAAACTTATATCTCAAGGCCATCACATTCCTTTTCAATGATTATTTTTTTCTCTTTCATTTTTAAGGCTTATTTGAAAGTTTAATGATACATTATTCATCAATATTTAATTAGCTGTTAAGTTCATTGAAGGAAGTTTTTAAATATTTACTGTACCTTTTCATTGATAGAAGTACTATTTCTACTTTTACCTGTTTCTTTCCACTTTTATCATATTAGTTTTGTGAAGTTTTTCAAAAATGCAGTTTACTTGAAAATTGTAAATAGTATATTTCTACCATTTCTCTCCTATGCCTCTTTCTATCCCCTTCCAAATTTCATGTCTTCTTAAATTTTCATCTTATAATCTACTTATTCTAATTTGTGCTTCCAATATTGTATAGCATAATGTTCACTAGAGACTGTCAGCCTATCATGAGCCACACTACTAAAGAAAACTAATTGTTCATCTGCCAGAGGTCATCAACTCCCAAAGACTCCTAGCTAGGGGTAGGAACATCTAAGATCCTCTGTTCTCCATCTTGGAGAATTTTCCGGATTGATCTTGTTTAGGTCTTGGGCTTGCAACCACAGGTTCTATAAGTTCATAGTACAATGGCCCTATCGTGGTCAGGTACCATTATTTCAAAGTAGTCTTCCCTGATCTTCAGTCTTACAAAATTTCTGCACTCTTACTCATGTTCCCCAGACCTTGGAGTCTATTCTTTTTTACAGATATTTTGTTGACTGAGGTTTTCTGTCCCAAAGAAATACACAGAGGTTTGTATTTGTTATAAACTGATTGACAACTATTTCACAGCTCAGGTTTCTTATTTACTAATTCTTATAATTTACATTAGCCCATAATTCTTGTCTGAGTTAGCCACATGGCTTGGCACCTTTTTCAGCGAGGCAGTCACATCTTGCTTCCTCTGCAGCTGGATCAAAACTGCAGACTGCAGAATCCTCTTCCCAGAATTCTCCTGTTCTCATTGCTCTGCCTCTGCTTTTTGCATGGTCACCCCGCCAATACATCCTGCCTGGCTACCGGCCAATCAGCATTTTATTAAACAAGTATAAGAAATACATGTTTACAGGCTAAAATCATTATACTACAGCGATCCCCCTTTTTGTTAAGAAAAAGAACTCTGAATTTAATATCCTTTGTTTAGATTGTTTCCTGACCATTATCCATAACAACTTATAACCAATATTCTAAACAAAAAAAAAATTCCATAGTCCATTTTGGGGGAATGTGGTTGTAGTTTTCCAGGCTACTTCCTGATGAATTGTGGCACTGATAATCTAATGAGGACCTAAAGAAAATTTATTATTACGATCAAGTCATGACTGGAATATCCTGTGAGGCTTGATCCTCTCAGCCAGCACTCTTGAGGCTGTTATGGATGTAGAACTCAGACATCTGGGCCATCAGCTGCTACTGGAGATTTTTCACGGGGCCTTCCTTGATCAACCCTTATTTTTCTTAGCCCAGAATAAATCCATAGCCTCTCATTTTCTGTGTAAACTCAGCACGTATATCCCATATCTGGCACTAAGTATGTTGCCATCTATTCACATATGGTTTATAGGGAAGAATACTGTTCATATGTACATATTATATTAAAACCCTCAGATTCTTCATACTATTTATCATATCCTTGTTAAATAACTAACTGACTTTTAAGCTTATGTATGGCCCAGATCTATTTTTCTGGGACACCACTTTTTTCTTTGAGAAAGAAAACAATTTTGGCCTGCACTTTGGTACTTATTCTATGCTTGCATATTGTTTATATTGCGTGTTAGACATTATTAATTACACTTTTGACAGCTGGGTATAAGGTTTATAGAGTGTTATATTTGATTTGGTTCCCAGCTACTTTATCTGTATTTTAATTAGATTTTCAAATATTTTTAAGCTTATTTAGAAAAGACTTTCAGTGTTATTACTCTACATTTTTGTTTTTTCCCCTTCTAGTGAATGTGCCGTGAGCTCTCAATGAACATCTGAAGTATTCTGGGACACTTTTTAATTTGTTATTAGTCACATTAATAATAAGGGATTTCCTACTCATTGGTGATGATTGGCATTTTCCAGTTTATTGTTTCCTTATTCCTTAGTATAGAGCCTAATGAATTTTCACCACACACATGAACAAATGGACTATTATGCATAATTTCTGCAACATATCCAATATTCTGTCTCACAAATTAAACTTATGGCCTTTTTTTTTTTTTAAAGCAAATACTTATTTATATCCCCTTAACTAGGAGAGAACAATGTGCCCAGTTCAGCATCTCATTACAAGCATGAAGACCAGGCACATAAAAAAGGAACTGGATAGAGGTAAGAAAAGGAGAAAAATGCAAAGTTTAAATCATTTGATTCTGCTTTCTTAGCTTAACAAATTAGAAAATTAATTTGAATAGTTTTCTCTTTTTTCCCAATTGCTGATAAAATAATTTTCATTTAAACTATTGGCTATAGGCCAAGTGTTTTCATTAATGTTTTTCTGAAGTAAATTACTAATTGTTATTTTTAAATACAATTGGTAACTTGGGAAATCTTTACCTCTGAGTTTTTGTATAATTTCTTGAAAGTGTTAAGGCTATATATTGATGTGCATATTTCTATTATGTGTGCATATAATTTCTTTGCTATTTCCCTGTTTAATACCTTTACTTTAAATGTGAATGTATTAGTGGAAGATTGCTAGGTTAATAAAAATAACTCATTAAGCTGTTAATTTGGCATATTTATTCCTGTTTTAAGAAATTGTTTCTATAGCAGGATCATCAAGATGTCATCTCATGCATTCTTCTCAAAAACACACTTTTTGTATTTAAATTCAGATTTCCAATATACCTAAATTCATCTAAATGGATGATAAGATTAAATAGGATTAAGATTATTTTATATTCTATCATCTGGCATAATCAACTAAGAAAATCAGTTGTGTTAGAGACACCACTATCATAAATCAACTCCTTAAGTACAGTCAACCTGCTTATGAGCTTTTTCTTTCCCACTGTCTCATTCATCTATTAAATTCAAATGTAGTATATTCTCAACATTATTATTTAATATCTGATAATATAAGAATATCATCCAATCTTTATTGATTTTTAAAAATCATTTTTAATATTATGTTTGTAATAATATCATGTCCCCATTTCATTTTCTCCCTTTAAAACCTTCCACATATCTTTCTTGAGTTTTTTTAAATTCATGGACTATTTTCCCTCTAATATATATTATATAATATATAATATATTATAACATATGTAATATATAATATATAATATATAATATATTCAATGATTCCTCTCATTGAATCAGTTAAAGTATCTTTTCATGTGTTATAGTTATATATATATATAATATACTATGCTCTGTTACTTATTGTCCCCCTTCCCTGTGAAATCTTTTTTCCCTTTATATGCTGCTCCTTCCAATCTCATGACTATTACCTCAATTGCTTCCCAACTATTAAACATGAACAACAATTATAATTAAGATAAGCAAAGGGGAATGAATATGTAGTATTTTTCTTTCTGAGATGGCTTTACTTTATTAAACATAATATTTTTTAGATCCAATCATTTTCCTTCAAGTTGATAATTTCATTTTCCATTAAAACTGAATAATATCCCATTGTGTATGTATATCCCATTTCATTTCATTTACATATAAGATGATTCCCCTTTTCTTGTTTCCTCTCATTGAATCAGTTAAAGTATCTTTTCATGTGTTATAGTTCAAGCAATATTCAATTATATTTCAGAAAATTCAGTAAAAGGAATCACTGTGGGAATTCAAACTAAAATGCTAATTTTATTAAGTTTAAAATTTACTTTTTTATTTAGTCAAAGAGAGTTGTAATATTCCATGTCACATTTTAAATATACTTTGAGCGGTGTTCCAATTTTTACTATACTGCTAAAAATATCATTGATTCAGAAACTCCTTTTGTTATCCAGTACATTGCAATTTCTATAAGTACAGACAAATCAACTCTTTGCCAAGTTCAAAATATATATAATCAAGAAATATAACAGTACTCTTTCAACTGTTCTATGCTTTGTAAATCCTACAGGAAGTGGTCTTTCCTATTTTCTACTTCTTGTTCAAGAACTTGTGAAATCCTGCATGGATCATTAGCTATAACCCAGTTTGTTCTGGAGGAGGAAAATCACTTGCTGCATATCACTCCCCATCTTACTTCCTGCAGGTGTAGCTCCTCTCTCTCCCTGGAGCACCTTTCACTCCTCAGTTTTCATATGAGAATCTTCTGAAACAGACCATTGGCTGAACTCTCAGAAGCCTAATGTTTTTAGCTTGACTGGTAGATAGCTGAATTTAAAATTCATTTTTACTACTACTATTATCAGAAATCTGTTATTCTCATCCTTGATATTTATCTTACTCACATGAAATTAAAAGAACAAAATCACTTGTGGGTGCATTTTACCTGAAAAAGTATGCAAAGAATAGAGGATGATTGTTTGTATGATAACCACAAATAACAGAATGCTAGGAATTGCCTCCTGTGACAGTCATTCTATGACTGTAAAACTGAAGCTTCTATATATGGTCAAACAAATATTCACAAGGTACTTCGATGGACTAATGGGAACGTAAAACACAATAGGCAAGGAAAGCGCTACTGAAATTATTGGTAAGGGAGAGTTGGAAGGAAGAAATAGATGAGGAGATACCTTATTGAAATAATACAGATTCAAGTACAAGAAAATTAAAACATAGATGACAATACACTGGGGAAATACTGAACCTGACAGGTTTGAAAAGCATGACAACTATACTGGGTGGGGTAAGAGCTGCCATATAGAAAGAGCTATAAAATTAGATTAGTGACATGGGCTAAGACCAATAATGAAGCTGTTGAGAGAAAACCTCTGGTGGGTTCAAAATAAGTCCTTAATTCTATGGAGTTTATTATTTACTTAGAGTATAATCAAAAGACCTTGTAAAGGTCATGTCATATTTTGAATAGATTTTAAATAATTTTTCAAAATTTTATTGTACCAATAAAAATGTTGTTTCTTCAAACCAAGCTGTGTTATTTAGTACATAGCAATGGCATTAAGGACATAAAGAAAACAACACTATTTCAAGTCCAAAAGAATCTACAATCCTTGTAAAAATGACTGTATTATTAGCTTGATTTACACTTAAAAGTTTTCCAGTTTGATAATTTATTTGTAAAACAGATAGTAATGTCTGATTGTCAATCTTGATTCTCATTTAATTCATTAGTTTATACCATATAAACAAACACTCACTAGATATCTATCTATCTATCTATCTATCTATCTATCTATCCATCTATATGTTCCTATACTGAGAAATCAATTTTTCCATGCCATTTTAATATACCTTCGTTCTTAGACATCAAGCATACAATTGGATTTAAAGGAACTTATATTATTCCATATAGTAGATATTCAGTAATCTAATTGGTAAGAACTCCTAAATGGACTTTAGGAATATTACTTACTATTCTATATACATTGCTAAAGCCACAGATTATTTAACCTTCATTTTTATCTTTATTCATTAGTGTAGTTAATTACAATATTACCATATTTAGCCTAAAACATATTCTACACTAATATGTACTCAAATCTGCAATATAAAATTTGCCTTAAAACAATTATCCAAGAACTTAGAAGAGTCCAAATATTGTAAATAGACCCAGCATGCTTGAATTTTGTAATTAACAATGAATCAAAAGAAGCTTTTAACTTCTGTGGCATGTCTGTTCTTAATAAACCTCATGCTGCTTAATGCTTAAATTTCTATTGTCCTCTTATTATGTTTATAGATTTTGATAGAAGCAAATATAATAGCATGTTTGAGGGATAATCATTTGAAAAACATTTATAAAGAATTGTTCCAAAATTACCTGCTTTTTGTTCAATAGTGCTGTTTAACTTTCTGAGCTCCTCCAGGCCTTCAGAGAAGAAAGAAGGAAAATTCTGTCCATGTCCTGGAATAATTTCAATACGTATTTCCCCTCACAATGCACTGATGGATTTAGCATATGTTCTAATATTCCAGACTTTTGCTCCTAGACATACTGGCCACTGGTCAATTTTTTGTTCATTTGCTTGTTTTTATTGCTGTATTGATTTACTCATTTTTACTTATACTAATTTCCCATTGTAAACATTTTAGTGATGCAATAATGTCACTCTGCCACTAAACTTCATCTTAATCTATCTGGTTTTAAAATGCATACAAAAATAACTATAATACTGTAGTTAAATTTTCTTGGTAAGAAAATAATAGATACCACAATGGTGTATTTAGGCAAAATAAAAATAGTTTAGGAAATGCTAGCTCTATTTTAAAGATGTTTGTGTTTTTTTGCTTGCTTGCTTGTTTGTTTTTTTTTTTTTTTTTTTTTTTTGCATATCTGGGTTTTTTTTCCTACAGGCAAATATATGTACCATGTTTGTCTCCAAAGGGTGTCAGAAGAAGATATTGGATTTCCCGGAAATAATTAATGAGGCATTGTGTGAAACCATGTGGGTGCCGGGAACTTAACTCAGGTCTTCTGTAAGACCCGCAAATGGTCTTAGTCACCACTTTGGAACTTCTTCTATACCTTATCCACTCATTTTTCTATAGTTTTACTTTTTCAAGTTTTGATTGTTTTTGATTTTTGATTATGATTTGTGACATATTGCCACAAATATATGCTCCTCCTGTCCTTTCTGAAATGGAGAACATGGTGTGATAAAATGGAAAATATCTGGATGAATTTCCTAGATTATGGTTATAGAACTTATTCCTACAGGCAGTAAAAAAAAAAAAAAATCCCTTTTTGCATTACCATCTTGTTCCCTACAAGGCAAGGAATGTGATGGGCAACTTTGTGAAAAGAACTTCCCAGCAAGATGCTTTGTGAACTTTCCAATTTAATGGTTGAAGAAATAGAAGCTATGCCTGCTTTCTATGTGCAAAGCAATGCTTTGTGTTTTCTGATATTGTACAGAAGGCTTTTGTTTGTGAGACAATGTAGAGATATATTCATCTACATTTTAAAATATAACCTATTCCTAAGGTTTATCACTATATGCATAGAACAGTGCATCATTCAACCCTCATCAGGAACACTTCCTCCAGAAGGTGATAGAAATTAATGCAAAGACTCTCAACTGGTAGCTTTCAGAGAATAAGATATTGTATAGTACTCAACCCAAAATGGGAGGTGTATATCATACTTCTCTACCTCTATGCTCAGGGATTTTCTGGGAACAGATGGTATAAAGATTTAAAGCCCAGATGTAGTGGATAACTTCAAGTGACTAGTGTTTTTTTTTCTTTTTTTAACATTTTTTCTTTCTTTTTTTTTTTAACACAATAAGGAAGTTGCCCACATGAACTCACAGAGATTGTGAAAGCATGACCAAAGACTTAAACAAATAAAGGCCATGCAAAATCCCAAAGTGCTGGGACAATGACATGCAATCTCATAAGTAACTGAGGAGTGGAAAGGATGAACAGGGGAGGAGGTGGGGTGAATATGAGAAATATATATCTCATGAAATTCTCAGACACCTATTAAAATACTGAAAAACCATGTATAGATGAACATAATGAATGTAATACAGTGATCATGACATATTATAACTGGTGGCATTTTATTTGTTCTTAGGGCTACCTGGAATACTTACAAATTACATTATGTAAGACAAAGAGTACACACATGATTTATATTTATAGTGTGTTTTTACAAAATAGTACACTTTTTTTCATTTGCAGTTAAAACTTGCACTTATCATAGTAAACTGTCAGGGCAAAAATATAAGTGTGTTACTTTGTAGTATCCCGAAAACTTATTTTTCAGAATATACCAGCATGGAATGCAGTGCTATTACCTTACATCTGCTGATGAGCTAGATTGTACTGAATGACCTCTTCTAGGCGGTTCAATGAGTTGAAAGTTTAACTGAGATTAAGATTTTTGAACACTGAGTCTTATCAGACCTTTACTAAGCTTAAAATATCTTTCTCAGCTATTTAGAATAGATCTACTCTGTATTTTTTGCACTTTCTATGGCTGATTTTAGCAGAATCCAAGAATAAACTTACATTTTCTTACAAGATAATCTTTTAATTTTATTAACTTTCTTAATTCTCCAAGAAATACTGAACATACATCGCTTCTGATTTGCATTGCCCATTTTCTTATTACTTTATGAAGCACAAGAATGTCTGTGGATTTGTATATAGAAATATAAGCTTTGTTTGATTGTTATGAATTAATTTAAATTTCCACCTGCTGAAATATTAATAGTTTTGTGATATGCAATATATTCTATATTTTTGTTCTTTTGAAATATGTTATAAACTTTATTATATAAAAAGCAGAAAAATGCTTTTTTACTTCGCATACATTACAATGTGAAATAAAATCAGATATGGGGGAGGGATAAAGGGAAAGATTAATGGGAGACAGATTTGGAATTTGGGGGACATGTGGAAACCTAGTGCAGTGGAAACTCCCTGGAATCTACCTGGGTGACCATCGTGAAAACTCCTAGTAATGGAAGATAGAGCACCTGAACTGGCCATCGTATGTAACCAGGAAAGGCTTCCAGAGGTGGAACTGGGTCATCAAGTCAGCCACAAAAGCTTTGCTCTACAATTTGCAGTGCCTGCAAAATGTGCTGGTATGTGGTGGTACAGAACTTGTAGGAGTGGCCAACCAATGACTGGTCCAGCTTGAAGCAGAAGGAAGTTATAATCCTGATACTGTCAGAATGGCCAGGAGCCAGAGTTCAGAGACTTAAGAGAACCAAACACAACTGGACCAAAAGAATCTTTTTTATTATTTAAAGTATTTTTTAAATTATCTTTTCTCATTTTACATGCAATGTCCATTTTCCACTCCCTCATCTCCTCCTGCTCCCTCCAACATTCCCCCTCTAACCCCACATCCCATCCCCACCCACTCCTCAGAGAGGGTAAGGCTTCCCATTGGTAGTTAACAAAGTCAAGCATATTGTCTTGAAGCAGGACCAAGCCCTCCCCACTATATCTAGGCTAAGAGAGACCTTTTATCAGAGAAACTTTGCACTGGATCGTTGCTAATGCAGAGACTCATAACCATTCAAAGTGATGAGGATAAGTGACTATGAGCAGTCATCCATAAAAGTGCATAACCATGCTCAGGGAATATTACAGAACGGATAGGAAAGACAGGCAGAATGTAAAAGCTGGAGGATTGAAAGGATGATATGAAAAGTTGCCCTACAGAAATGACATGACCATTGCACACACAAAATCACAGCAGCAGTGACTAACAACCCAACTACACAAGCTCATACCTATTAAATATTTCAACACAGAGAGACTCCTAATGCTTGCAAAAGAGCAACTGATTGCTGCGGAGGGATAGAAAGCCAATTTTCTTCAAGGGGTAAGCATTGAGTGGTTGCCTGTGTCCCAGGAGACAACACCTTTTGTCTATTTAACCACTGAGTGGTTGCCTGTGTTCCAGAGGACAACACCTTTTGTCTATTTAACCACTGAGTGGTTGCCTGTGTTCCAGAGGACAACACCTTTTGTCTATTTAACCAATGAGTGGTTGCCTGTGTCCCAGGAGACAACACCTTTTGTCTATTTAACCACTGAGTGGTTGCCTGTGTCCCGGGAGACAACACATTTTTCTGTTTGCATAGACAGAACTGAAGATAGAAGGAAGCTATTTTGGGGATTAAGTGGCAGTAGGAAGAAGGGATTGGAGGGAGATATGATTATGATACAGTGCATACCTGTATGACAATGATCTAGGAATAAAAATTTTAAAATGTAAAACAAGAAAGATGTAAATAAAACTGCATCTGGATGAGATGAGAGAAAACATCCAAAATTAGGGAAATATTACTATATACAAGTAATAATTTTGTTAATGTTATGTGAATTAAAATTTTGTAAAATGTATGCATTTAAGAATTTTGATAGAATAGTTTATGGATGTGGAAAAGGGAAGGAAAATGTTGAAGAGTTTCTTAAATAAGTTCGAGAAAGATAGACAAACTTCTCACTTATGATGTTCTCAAAATTTTGTTAAAATTATAACAGTTGCTTTACCTGCTGGATGGCATATATTAAGAAACATTAGCTTGTTCTTCTATGGAAAATGGCAAAATGTAAAACAAAGTACGTGATAGATTTTAGAGATCAAATAATAATATGACCCTAAAGTGGGCAAAAACTCAAAATTGGTAATAAAGTTGACTTTTCCCTTTTAACTCTAACAAAGAGCTATGGAAAGTATTTAAGTAAGGAAGAAGAGAGCAGTATTTGTTATTAGAAATAATGAGGGAAAGGGTCACAAAAAGGAAAAGTTTTGTTCAGTAAGACACTGAAATATTGGGAGTAGCATTCCTCAGAAATTTAGGACTATCTGGGCCACAATTAATCTAGGCACACATCATTTTGTGGGGAAAGAACAATAACTTATTGAAGAGTGTTGAAGAATATTATTTTAAGGTATGTTACATGTTTTCTTTTAACCATGTAAAGATGTGATGCTTTTTTTTTTAATGCTGCATTTGTTTAACTGTGTGAAGCTGTGATTCTTTGCCTGTCTAAAACATCTGATGATCTTTTCCATTCACATGGATATAACTGATTTGACTCATTGGGTTATTACAAAAGTGGGAGGAATTACAGCTAGGGAGAAGATGTATTGGGAGGAAATGGCAGTGGAGGAAGTTATTATAATAAATCTCTACTAAGGAGATTAATGACCAATAGTGAGGCAGAAGTAAAGATAGGAGGGGCTGGCAGGCAGAGAGTCTAAACTGAAGGAGAAACCTGGAGAAAGAAGGAGGAGCAAGAGAAAGAGGAGGATATCAGGGGCAAGCCACCCAGCTACACAGCAAACACTAGAGTAAGAGAAAAGGTAAGATATACAGAAGTATGAAAAGGAAAAGGCCCAGAGGAAAAGCTAGACAGAATAATTTAATTAAGAAAAGCTGGTTAAAAAAAAAAAAAGTAAAGCTAAGGGCAGGCATATTGATAATGAAGAATAAGCCTCCACGTGTGATTTGTTTGGGAACTGAATAGAAGGCCCCCAAAAGAACAAAGAGAAAAGAGTGGAAAGAACAATGATGGAAAGAAAAGATTGCTAATATCCAAAAGATATTGGAGTAACAGCTGAGATAAAAGGGGGGGGGGGGAGCGTGAGAGAATCATGAAGAAAATCAAGCATTATCCAAGACAAACGATCAACCTAAAGTGAGATCAAGGCTCTGGAAACAAGAGCTAAATATTTAAAGAATTTTTTCCAGGTTAAAACGATTCTTTAGTAATTTAATTTCACACCTTATAAAATAGCACAATTATTAAAACATAATTATTGAAATTGAAACAGTCTTTCTGTGAAAGATAAGGAGAGTCATTAAACTAATGAGGCAAAGAAAGCTTGCAGGCTCAGGGAGCACATGGACCTAACAGTACTCAGGCGTCGTAGAAGTTACGTGGTATATTATGCTCCTCCCCAGTAGGTTACGCAAGCAGCAGCAGGGTATTTGCTAAAAAAAGCAACTTTCTTCATGGGGTTGCCTACAATTTGCACAGAGACACAGAGCGGCATCTACAAGCTAACTTGGATGAGCTATCATGTGATCTTCTGTTGGTATCCTAATAGCTGTTTTCCTATGCCTCACCAGATAAAGAGTCTCCATTCATTGTTCCAAAATTCAATGTTCAATATTGAAAGTGTTGAGCGAGTCCGGGTTTATCCCAGGCTTTTTCAGACCCAGGCCAGCTGGCCTTGGTGAGATCCCAATAGAACATCCCCATTGTCTCAGTGTGTGGGTGCACCCCTCGCGGTCCTGAGTTCCTTACTCATGCTCTCTCTCCTTCAACTTCCTTAGCGATCAGGGAAATGCAAATCAAGACAACTTTTAAGATACCATCTTACACCTGTCAGAATGGCTAAAATAAAAATCACCAATGATAGCCTTTGCTGGAGAGGCTGTGGAGAAAGGGGTACACTCATCCATTGCTGGTGGGAATGCAAACTTGTGCAACCACTTTGGGAAGCAGTGTGGCGGTTCCTCAGGAAATTCAGGATCAACCTACCCCTGGACCCAGCAATACCACTCTTGGGAATATACCCAAGAGATGCCCTATCATACAACAAAAGTATATGCTCAACTATGTTCATAGCAGCATTGTTTGGAATAGCCAGAACCTGGAAAGAACCTAGATGCCCTTCAATG